>NW_004797617.1:309871-310785 GCF_000002075.1 Aplysia californica
GACTAGGGGTTTATTATCGAGGTTGTCGCCTCTAGATCCATCGTGTTCCGTTCCTGGACCGCCAGGTCAAGGTTAACAGGGTCACCTCGAGAAGGATGTGGCTCTTCGCTCACGCACGACAGTCTTGAGGTAAGAGTGGTATGCCAAACCAGAGGACTTACAGACAAGGCCCGCCCTTTTCACTGTTCAAGTAGAAATACATGTACAGCTAGGTTTGGAGGTGTCTAAGGGGAGACAGCTAGTGTGTCTCACTGCCCAAACACCTTTCCGTCTTTATCCCCCTGGGTCTCCTGACCCTAAACCCTAATAGTTCACCTTAGCATGACGTAACGTGCAACACATTCAATTTTTAAAAAATGTGAACTTTTCTTTTACTTCTAGCTAATTGTTCATTTCCATTCTGTTGTTTTTGTGCTTATTCTTGTTGCCACACCTGTATTTTTCTTTTTCTTAAGTCGGTGTTTTGTTTAACTATAATCTAACAGACTAAGAGGACACATAATACATGTATGTCGGATCACAAACAGAATAAAGGAAAAATTGCAGGACATTTTGAACCATCATATTACTAATCAGGAAACAAGTTTGCATTCTTTGTATTCTATATTATTATTGTTGCCAAGTTTATATTTTTCAATTTAAAGAAAAAAGCCAAGTAGAATTGAAACATGCGTATGGATGTCGAAGTTAGTCTTCTTCATTAAAGTATCCCAAAACAGGACGTCTTCAAGCGTTGTCGAAAAAATAGAACGCGCACCCCGACAATATTATTTTCGCTGCTGCTACTGATGTTGTTTTTTGTGGACATGTCGAACTTGGCTATTCTGACTGGCATATAGCCAGTACATCATGGTATTCCGCTGTCTGAAGGATCGTTCTATGCTATCAGGCTGCTTATTATTAAAGACACCACT
>NW_004797617.1:310885-317842 GCF_000002075.1 Aplysia californica
AGGTGTCTAAGGGGAGACAGCTAGTGTGTCTCACTGCCCAAACACCTTTCCGTCTTTATCCCCCTGGGTCTCCTGACCCTAAACCCTAAATTCCTCAGAGAGGAACTCTGGGGTAGTCCCTCGTCCAGTACAGCTATAGATGAAACATCATTCTTCATCTTGGTCTGAAGGTCTTCACCCAACTGTAGAGTTTCCCGTGGATTCCTGCCCGTGTCATCTCTCACCGAAGGCCTTTTCTCCATACCCTGTTGCAAGCTTGCTGGAGATCATCAAACTCTTCTACTGTATGTTTCTTTTCCTGAAATCCGCCAAGGACTTTCTGACTGAGCCTGAAGAGCTGGTCATTTGTTCACTCCCCTGCAGAGGTTGTTTCCAGCCACCAGTATAGGTGGTGGTTGACCATCCTCTCTGCAAGTTCCTGATGCACAAAGTGACTGAAATGGGTCGATAGCTGTTCATTCTTTTCAGCAGGTTTTTCCTTTCTCAAGTATAGGGGTGATAAGGGCTCCTTGTTCTGGTAGTCCGAGAGCCGGGTCTATACAAAGTACTAGAACCTTGTTTTTCATCATAAAGGTTTTTTTTCTTTGGTGATTCTGCTTCCTCGGGGTCTCTAGACTTCATATCAATGCCAACTTGTATCTTATGGGCATAATTATTATATTCATCAGGATGATAAAATAGACCAGTTTTGCACCTTCAGATGTGCCTGTGATATTTTCATCTTCTAAGCAGTCATAAATTTTGCAGTATTCTACAACAACAAAAATGATGAGAATGTAAAGGACATGGTCATGACATGATTTTTTTTCGTCATTGCTCATGTCCATGTGGGACCTAGAGACCGTAAATACCGAGACGGTGCAATCCTTCTTCGGCCTCTGTGCGCTATCGTAGAATCGAGGTCAGCGACAGCGCGAGTTGCTCTGCGCATACACACCCAGTGTTACTACAACACGAGCTGTGGGATGACCAGGTGGCCCTATTACAAGTGACTAATTGTAGCGGATTAACTCATACATTTATATTAGTAGCACAATACATGCCATGAAAAACATACTATTATCTGTATGAACTGAATTTAAAGAATTATTATCAAAACGGAAGGCAAAGATCATAAACAAATTAAGCTCATACAACATTGATCTTGACAAAGGTCTAGAGTGTACACAGAATGCCGTTAGTACCGTAGGTAGTAGTTTTAAAAGAACAAACAAGAACAAACAAACAAAAAAAAAACCCAACGGAACAATAACAACAAAAAACCCAAAACAAGCAAAAAAAAAATATTAAAAAAACCCCAAACAAGCAAACAAAAAAACCACATGTTTGAAACAGGCAACATACCTTTAGCAATTTATCAAAATCAGGAACAGCCAAAGCTATCACTAGTAGCATGAATAAGCTTTTGATGAGAAACGTTCTCTCCTTTTGTTCTCTTTCTGCTGAATTGCTTCATTACTTGTATTAAGCTCATAGTGCAGTCTGATGCTAATAAATACATTGACTGCATAGTCCACTGTCTGGCATTTGCAGGAATCACTTTTGATTTCAATTACGTTCGTGTGGTCTGTTCATCAAATTAACTTAAAAAAACAATGTCCTTCTGTTCATTATCAAGGTCTACTGAAATTGCAATTGTTGTTTGGCTGCATTTACTTGTCAGATGAATAAAAAAGCTATCCACATCATCCATGCAATTGCTTTAAGGCGATGCTATAACAATTTAGTCAACCACTATCTGTCTCAAACGAAAACGGAATAACTGTTGGGGTCTGGATTGTCATGATGTCCACCTTTTCAAGTCCATCTTGATTGCACCGATTTTTGATTAAGGGGGGGTGGGGGGTGGGGGGGGGGGGGGGGAGGGCTCAAAATCATGGAATTGTAGGCATTGAGAGCCACTGGGAAAAACAGAAAAACAATCAACTGTATGTCATAAAACACAAACTGGAACAACGAAATCCTTCGGACCTCTCCAGAAGAGACGAAGTCATTTTTACTCGATTGCGCATCGGACACACGGCCCTGACCTACAAATACCTCCTACAGGGAGATGAGAAGCCGTTCTGTGTCGGATGCGACACAGATTTTACCATTAGACACATCTTTTAACCGAATATATAGACTTTGGAGAGATCCGAAGGAAATATTATAAATGCAAGAAATTGCAAGACGTTGGTCCCAGTAGAATTTTGAATTTTATGAAGGCCATTGACCTTTATGGCAAATTATAAAGTGAATTCGTACTATTTACAATTTTTATTGTTATTTATAAGAGTTGTTTTAAATTTAAAATATATTTACACCGAATTTTAATATTTTAGTATTTTAAAGTCTAAAAGATAACCAACCGTGCAGTGAACTGTTGCAAAATCAAAAAACTTGTGTTTCGCGCGCTCATATGACCTTATGCAGTTGTGAGCGCCGTAAAACCCTGTACTAAACAAACAATAACTAGGTTAGACCATGGATGGGTTGGACCAAAAAAGAGATGGACCATTACAGAATTGGACGATAACAGAGTTGTACCATAAAAGAGTTGGACCATAACAGAGTTGGAGCATAATAAAGTTGGACCATAACCGAGTTGGACCATAAAAAGGTTGGACCAAAAAAGAGATGGACCATAACAAAGTTACACCATGTGGGTTTGGACCATAACAGATTAGGACCATAAAAGTGTTGGATAATAAATTAGAGGGAGCTTAAAAGAGTTGGACCATATAACAAAGTCGGACTATAAAAGGGTTGGACCAAAACAAATCTGGATCATATCAACCTTGGATCATAGGAGGGTTCGACCACAACAGACTTGACCATAACAAATCTAGGCCATAACAAATTTAGAATATGACAGAGTTGGACCATAAAAGGGGTGCACTAATGTACCATAGCCATAATGTACACTGACACAATTGGGCCATAACAACAATGGACCATAACAAAGTTAGACCTTAACAAAGTTAGACCGTAACAGAGTTGTACCATAACAAAATTGTACCATAACAGGTTGGAACCATAACAACAATGGTCCATAACAGTATTGTACCAAAACTGAGTTGAACTATATCAACAATGGGCCTTAACATTGTTGGACCATTTGAGTGCTGGACCATAACATTACAGAGCATATCAACAATCAGCCATAACATAGTTTGAACATAAAATCGTTAGACCACAGAAGAGTTGGACAATAATATCAATTTACCACAAAATACTACCATAGCAAAGTTGTACCATAACAGAGTTGGACCATAACAACAATGGACCATTGCAGAGTTGACCATAACAGAGTTGGACCAAAACAATAATATACGATAACGGAGTTGGACCATAATGACCATAATGACAGAGGCGGCTATAGCACTTATAGCACGGGTGTGCACTGCTGCCCAAAAATTTCAATGCTCACAACACCCACAAAGAGACTATAAAAGAACCTTGAACATGCACTATCCAATCAATTTTCCATACAAGTTTCTCGCCAGAGCCTATTCGGTCATTAGTGTGTCTATAGCACACCACATAATCTGCTATGCCATAGCAAGTTCTCGTTTTTCACCCAAGTAAATAAATAGCATGTTCAGTGGTGGTAATCTAACTCAAAAAGTGCCATATGGGCACACCAAAACAAGGATTATGTTTAGAGTGAGTTTCGTGGTACATAAATGTTAATAATACGGCACAATCTGAATGCCCACAAAGATCAACCTCATCACATTCACGATGGCTACACAATTCAATACCTATATTATGATAGCTTCAAAGCAATCCACCGGAGTGCTCACAGAGATATGGTATTGTCTTGCCATTTATAACAGGAAACCCTGAACTTGAGCGTGGTCCCCACTGTGTTATAAAAGCCTTACTTGGAATGGAGTAGTAGTGAAAGTTTTATTACTTCAGTGTGTACTTCCAATGTAGGATCAATGAAGTATTAAAGACACGGGTCGTCAAAAGCACCCACCATCTTTCGGACTTGTAGACATAGTAGCGCAGCTAGACTTTGGTCATCGTATTTGCAATATCTCACTATAACGAGCGGGTGAGAAAGAACAGGCGTGTTTTGCCTAAGATTGATGAGAGTATTTCGTTCTGTCGAACTCATGAACGTACCTTTTGCGGTCATGAAAAGGCAATTTGTCGTGGAACTAAGGTATCATTCTTGATTGCACAAAGACGCTAACTCTGAGAGGATACTGTTTGATCTTCTGCAAAGCGTTACTGTGTTAAAATATATTTCCAAAATAATACAAAACCAACTGTAATTGAAAAACACTGAGACATAACTTTTGTATAGACTCAAATCTAAAAACATCGAAATCTCGATTGGAATCCAATTTTTCCTGTTCAGAGCGCTTTCCATAAAACCGTGATAAAAAAGTCAATAATGCTGGGCTTAAGGTGTAATGTGCTTTTAGATGCACGTTCGAGATTTATCTTGAAAACATGTTAAACTGTCTTTTTTCAGTCCCCCAGTGCGGAATGCAAGGGAACTGGACAGTAAATCTCAACCTCGCTACGGGGATTGCACGGTCCCCAAGTAGGCAGCGTTAGGCGACAGCACAGTCCTGCCCCCCCCCCCCCCCCAACCTCCCAGTGGTTAGCTCTAGGAACAACTTCTTTACTAAAATGCCAAAATGGCTAGGTAATCGGCATATAGGGCTTTCTTCGATTTCAGTATTTCAGGCAGGTCAAGGGAAAGTGTGCAGCTCAGAGAGGAACTCTGGGGTAGTCCCTCGTCCAGTACAGCTATAGATGAAACATCATTCTTCATCTTGGTCTGAAGGTCTTCACCCAACTGTAGAGTTTCCCGTAGATTCCTGCCCGTGTCATCTCTCACCGAAGGCCTTTTCTCCATACCCTGTTGCAAGCTTGCTGGAGATCATCAAACTCTTCTACTGTATGTTTCTTTTCCTGAAATCCGCCAAGGACTTTCTGACTGAGCCTGAAGAGCTGGTCATTTGTTCACTCCCCTGCAGAGGTTGTTTCCAGCCACCAGTATAGGTGGTGGTTGACCATCCTCTCTGCAAGTTCCTGATGCACAAAGTGACTGAAATGGGTCGATAGCTGTTCATTCTTTTCAGCAGGTTTTTCCTTTCTCAAGTATAGGGGTGATAAGGGCTCCTTGTTCTGGTAGTCCGAGAGCCGGGTCTATATAAAGTACTGGAACCGTGTTTTTCATCATAAAGTTTTTTTTTCTTTGGTGATTCTGCTTCCTCGGGGTCTCTAGACTTCATATCAGTCTGGGGCCAACTTGTATCTTATGGGCAAAATTATATTCATCAGGATGATAAAATAGACCAGTTTTGCACCTTTAGATGTGCCTACGGTATTTTCATCTTCTAAGCAGTCATAAAATTTGCAGTATTCTACAACAACAAAAATGATGAGACATGGTCATGACATGAATTTTTTTTCATCATTGCTCATGTCCATGTGGGACCTAGAGACCGTAAATACCGAGACGGTGCAATCCTTCTTCGGCCTCTGTGCGCTATCGTAGAATCGAGGTCAGCGACAGCGCGAGTTGCTCTGCGCATACACACCCAGTGTTACTACAACACGAGCTGTGGGATGACCAGGTGGCCCTATTACAAGTGACTAGTTGTAGCGGATTAACTCATACAATTATATTAGTAGCACAATACATGCCATGAAAAACATACTATTATCTGTATGAACTGGATTTAAAGAATTATTATCAAAACGGAAGGCAAAGATCATAAACAATTAAGCTCATACAACATTGATCTTGACTAAGGTCTAGAGTGTACACAGAATGCCGTTAGTACCGTAGGTAGTAGTTTTAAAAGAACAAACAAGAACAAATAAAAAAACCCCAATGTAACAACAACAACAACCCAAAACCAAAACAAGCAAATAAAAAAAAATATTAAAAAACCCCCAAACAAGCAAACAAAAAAACCCACATGTTTGAAACAGGCAACATACCTTTAGCAATTTATCAAAATCAGGAACAGCCAAAGCTAACACTAGTAGCATGAATAAGCTTTTGATGAGAAACTATAATAAACGTTCTCTTCTTTTGTTCTTTTCCTGCTGAATTGCTTCATTTCTTGTATTAAGCTCATAGTGCAGTCTGATGCTAATAAATACATTGACTGCATAGTCCACTGTCGTGCATTTGCAGGAATCACCTTTGATTTCAATTACGTTCGTGTGGTCTGTTCATCAAATTAACTAAAAAAAACAACAATGTGCTTCTGTTCATTATCAAGGTCTGCTGAAATTGCAATTGTTGTTTGGCTGCATTTACTTGTCAGATTAATAAAAAAAAGCTATCCACATCATCCATGCAATTGCTTTAAGGCGATGCTATAACAATTTAGTCAACCACTATCTGTCTCAAACGAAAACGGAATTACTGTTGGGGTCTGGATTGTCATGATGTCCACCTTTTCAAGTCCATCTTGATTGCACCGATTTTTTATTAAGGGGGGGGGGGGGGGGGGGGGGGGGGGGGGGGCCCCCCCCCCAAAAAAAAAATTGGCCCCAAAAAAAGGAAATTGGGGGGGGGGGTTTTTTTTTTTCCTCCGGCCCAAAATTATTTTGGGGGAAAAAACCCCCCCAAACCCGTTTTTTTTCCCCACCCGCCCTGGTGTGAAACGCCCTTTCTCCCAAAAAGGGGGAATTTTATTTTTTTTTTCCCGCGGGTTTTCCAAAAGGGGAAATCCCCCAAAACTTTGGAAAAAACCCCCCCTTTTTTCTTTCGCCCTCTTGAAAGCTCTCCCAATAAAAAAAAAAGAAAACAAAAATTTTGGCCGGGGAATTTTTGAAAAAGGAAAATTTTTTGGGGGGGGGCCCGGGGGGGGGGTTTTCCCGGATTTTTCCCAACTTTGAGTCCCACCTCGGAGAAAAATTTTTTAAAATTTCTCAAACCGCTTGGGGGTTTCCCCGGCCACAAAAAAAAGGGGGGAAAACCCGCGGAAAAAA
>NW_004797617.1:318078-343078 GCF_000002075.1 Aplysia californica
CGATTAGGAAAAAAATAACAGACAAATTTTTAGATTTAATGTTTGTAAACACGCATGCAAAAAAACCAATTAATTTCCATGAGCAATAAGTGCTGTATTCATTACGTATGACATGTCAATAAAATCCTATATGGCGGCGTATCCATGGAAACGAAACTTTTTTCTCAAATTTGATTGCGGATTTTAAAAATCCTTACTATGCTTGTTATATGTGTGAAATTTGGGAATATTTGGTCCAGTAATAAGCGAGATAGCCTCCAGGTGCAGCCCCCCCCCCCTCCCTTAAGTAATCTACGTTCACAATGTCTGCCACAAGACCTTGCAAAGAAGTGATGTTGTGGATCCACCCACTGACACATGGATATCGCGTTTCCATTGTTATACTCTCTCAGGCTCTCTCATCCAAAAAATTGAAGCACAGAACTTTAAGCACAGAAAAATTACGTTTTCAGTATGGACTCACTGCAAAAGAACAATCAGTTACATGGTTTTCCAGAAGGAGGGCTTTTGAACTAGGCAAAGAATGATAAGAAAGCAGAAATTCCAGATAATCACAATCACAAAACTCGTCTTCGATGCATACATGAAAACCATATTGACCAGAAAGAACAATGGAACAACGATCTGAAATACTCGTAACAGGTGCACCGCTGATAAGGAGGTAAACGGTTGAAGCGCAGACATCCCCCTCCCCCCTTTTTGAGCGCTCTCACTTTTCGCCCCATTGCATTATCATAGTATTTATAATCATTGGCGAGACCTTTCTCTAAATTTAAGATTAACGTATGAATCATCAAGCAACTAGTTCTTACACAGAAAACCATGCTTTATGAGATTTTACGAAACCATGGCTAGTTTAGCTACCGGACGTGACAAATATAATAGATATGAAATAAACATGATGCTAAGGAAAGTGATGACAAAAGGATTTAGTGCCTCTTATCTCCCCCACGATCGTCCATCAGCATCAATGTGCGTTCAGTCTCACCCGGGGACATAATAATTTATATGGAATTAGTTGGTTCATTGAAACGTGTCGAGAAACAAAATAAAGGCTCATGAACGGGCATGATGAAATGACAGAATTTGTGACGAGGAAGTTTTTTTGCACACCATTATGAGTCAAAACATTCAAAAAGAGTGTTTAATAACCCCTTTCGACTAGAAGTAATGTCCATTTTATTCATCTCTTTAAAAGTATTTTCTTTTTTCATCATTAAGTAGGCAGGAACAGGAAAATGACATAGCATGTCTATTCACCAGAGTTGTCACCCAGTCTGGGGCTTTCTGCCCTACAGTTTATCGCCAAAATGTGTGCTATTTTTAAACAGTCAACCTTCTACAACAGAAACAACAGAACTTCCGGTTGGCAAATAATCATGGCGTCAGGTTTTATTTACTCTCTACAATGAACCTCATTTTTCCTACTTAATCTGAGGCAGAGGCTCGATCTACGATTCAAGATTGTTTCTACGAGATTCCCCTAATATTCATGGTCACCAATCATCGGTTTGGATTGGAATCATTGTCTTAATTCTAAAGACGGCTGTTTAGTCACGGTATTCACTAGATGGCAACAGCACATATCTCGGCCGGAAGTGTGACATTAGTTACAAAACAAGAGGAATGATGATCGCGCCAACAGGCAGCCTTCTGTGCTCCTCTTAATTTGTGGTGTTCCTGACTGTTTTTAATTCCTGGATATTTTAAAAAAGTTATAGATCTACCATCATGTGCATTTAGTTTCGGCGATTAATGTGATAACTTTGTCCTTGAAGTAAAGAAAAAACAACAAACTTCCGGTTGGCATTTGCCAATCATCGGTTTGAATGGACAGTGTAGAGATATTCACCGAAAGGGAAAATAGAACAACATACTCCCCAGACACTCTGTTGTTATTTCGACCAATGAACCACGTCTTTATATTTCCCAATGTTATGAGGAAAGTAAGAGAAAACAATCTAAATAGGATCCCAAAAACTACACGGTCAAAGAGAGGAGGGAAAAGAACATTGCAATTTGAAATATCTCAGAGAAAAAACCCAGGTCAAACAAAAGGACACCAAACCCAAGCCGACACCGCCCCCAGAGAGACAGCGCGACTCCAAGAGGCGGCCCGGCCTCCCCATTTTTTCTCCCCAGGACCCAGAGCCTCCAATGAGAACAGCACCAGCGTTAGAGAAACCCCCACTCACAATACTCAACTGACACTCAACTGGCACTCTCCGACACACAGTGGAGCTGCCGCAATCAACACTGTTGCCCAAGCCGAAAGGACATCCCCTTCACCGGATGCCCTGCCACCACAGGTCTGCAACGCTTGCGGCCGAAAAGAGAGGCTACTTCTTAACCCGTTCATATGCAGTGCTGACGGCTGCAACGAGAAATGTCATCAATCCTGCAGCGGCATCTCCCGGTACTCCAGGAAGCGCGAATGGCTCTGCAGAACTCACTGCTCACCCCCAGTCCCCGTCGACCAAACACCCCGACAGGAGACCTTTGCCAGACGCGAGTGCAGCGTCTGCAGCAAGATGCTCAGGAAAAACGCCGGCCGGTTCTGCTGCGACGAATTGGGATGCTCAAGCGAGTGCCATAAGGACGTTAGGTGCAGCCACATCGGCAGGTACCACCCCAAGACAAAATGGAGGTGTGCAACCCACTCCTGCAACACGGCACCAACCGCAATCCCAATCACAAATAATACTGTCAGATCTACCCCCCTACCATCCACCCCACGGCCCAAAGCCAACTGTAAGGGCTGCCGGAAACCAATCCGAGTGAATACCACGCCAGTTGCATGCGCGTCCTGTACCCAGTACTTCCACAAGTCTTGAACGAAACTAACGAGACTGCTCGCAAACGCCGCTGCGGAAGGTACCCACAGTTGGAACTGTGAGGGTTGTGAGCGGTCGAATAAGCCCAGAGACTTCACACAGGTGGTGGGTGGCACAGCGATCGAAACATCTGCCGAGGACCCCCAAAAGTGGACCAAAAGTTCGCTCAGCATTATGCAGTGGAACGCCGATGGCATCACAACTAAGGCAAACGAGCTTGAACTTCGCTTGAAGGAGGGTGATTTCGACATCAGCCTCATCCAGGAATCGAAACTAAAACCAAGTAAGACGACACCTAGATTTGAGGGATATTCATCAATCAGAGTGGACAGACGGAGCCAGGATGGAGGTGGAGGTCTCATCTCTTATATCAAGAATACCCTGGTTTTCGAACATGTCCGAGACGCGTCCATCAGAGGAACTGAGCTTTCGATGTTTAAGGTGACGGTCGGGAAGAGGAAATAGGTCACACTGTGCAACATCTACTGCCCCCCCCCCCGTCAGATCCCACACATCTCAACAATCTACACGTTTGGCAACCGACGAACTCCCAACCACACCCGAGTCTATCATACTAGGTGACTTTAATGCCTACTGTCCTCTTTGGGATCCCTTTCAACCACCGGATGCAAGAGGGGAGAGTCTGCTGAACTGGACACTGGATAGCGACATGATGGTAAAGAACGACGGAAGACACACTCGTATCAACACCAAGTCGAGACATGACGACCATCCCAACCCCAATCCCTCTCCCTCTTCCCTACCATCAACCGGAGGAAAAAGTACCCCTGATGTCTCTATATGTGGGTCAACATGGAGCGGGAAGCACACCTGGTGCCCGGTAGACGGAATTGGCAGCTCTGACCATGCGCCGATTTCCGTGACCCTTAACACTGAGGTCAGCCATGTATCAGTATTCAAGGGTCAAGTCACCTGGAAATCGTTCGGTGTCGACTGGAAAGCTTTCACCGACGCCGTTGAACGTGACACTGTGACTAGAATGCCGTGACGTCATCATTGTCCCCCTCCTCAAGACCGCCAAACCAGCATCGGAACTAACGTCGTTTAGACCGATAAGCCTCACATCCTGTGTCATCAAAGTTATGGAGAGAATGGTATCTGAACGACTGTACGACATGGCCGAGCGGAACGGCTGGTTCTCCGAACTGCAGGCTGGTTTCAGGAAGGGGAGATGTGTTCTGAGAATTACGCAGAAGATTTCCGATGGCTTCCAAAAGAAGGAAAAATCGGTACTCGTCCTCCTCGATTTTTCAAAGGCATACGACACGGTCTGGCGAGAACGCCTACTCCTCACCCTCCTGGACAGAGGTATCCCAGATAAATACGTTTTATGGCTGAATGACTTCCTTCAAAATCGTCAATCCAGAGTCCGATTCAATGGAATACTGAGTAATAGCAGGAAAATGAACCAAGGTCTCCCACAAGGTTCGGTCCTGGCACCCATCCTCTTCCTCTGTCGATAATCGACGAACTGGCGAAACTACTTCCGGACGATCTCACAATTTCACTCTACGCTGACGACGTCTCTATCCTCGCTTCATCACGCACGACACGAGACGCCGAAAGTCTGGCACAAAGAGCGGTGGGCATCGTTGCTGACTGGAGCAGGCGATGGAAACTCACGCTAAACGGCTCAAAGAGCGAGACAACATTCTTCACGCTCGCAACATCTGACTCGGAATGGAAGCCGTGCATCACGATAAATAATTCGTCAATTAGGTATGAGCCCTACGCAAGACTCCTGGGAGTCACACTCGACCGCAGGCTCACGTTCAGGAAACAGGTTGAGACAGTAATAGCTAAGGCCACACAGAAGATGAGGATGCTCGGCGCTGTAGCGCACTCAAAATGGGGATGGAGGAAAGACGACCTACGGAAGGTCTACCTCACTCATATACAAAGTGTTCTCAACTTTGCGAGCAGCAGCTGGCAACCGTGGCTGAGCAAAACTCTGATAAATAATCTGGAGGTGATTCAAAACAGATGTCTGCGACTGATTACCACCCAAGCCCAGTCCTCACCGATTGAGGCACTTCGAGCTGAAACGGGGGTCCCAAGCATTCAGTCCACCATAAATGCTAACTGTCTCCGATCAAGAGAGAAGGCCCTCCGACTGAACAACGACCACCCTCGACGAATTGCGGCAACGGAACAAGTGCACAGACGCCTAAAAGGACGCAGGGATTTCCGAAAAAGGGCAGAAGACGTCAGCAGAAAGAGCCCACATCTGTTCGACTGCGAGAGGAGACCCATCACTTACTTCGAAACCAGGCCCTGGGAACGTGGAATCAACCCCGACATCACTTCCCCTCCCACCTGTACGGCATAAGCGGAAGGAGTGACTCCAGTGGGAAGATTCAAAGTGCTGCTGTTCGTCGAGCACGAGAGCTTGGCGCACAGTACAATATCTACACTGACGGCTCGGCTAGGGCAGGAACAACGGACGGCGGCGCTGGAGTCGTCATCACAACGGGGAACCCGTCCAACCCTACCGTTGTCGAGACATTGAGGGAGAAAGGCGCCATATTTACGTGCTCTTTCGAGGAAGAAAGGAGAGCCTTGGAAATGGCCATTGACTGGATTGACAAAGAGTGCGATGCATCCAACTCGGTCGCTATCTTCACCGACAGTCAATCGCTATGCATGGCACTAGTGGGAACATCACCATCCTTCGACCAATTGCGACTACGCATAAATAATGCAATACCTCAACCCACGATTCAGTGGATCCCTGGTCACCGCGATATCCTCGGCAACGATCTCGCTGACAGCAATGCCAAACTGGCAACAGCGCTGCCGGGTCCAGGCCGCCAAAATACTTATGACAGTGCGTGCGCCCAGATAAAACTAATTACAAAAGACCCCCCTATATGCCACACGCGGACGAAGGAAGTATGCGGGGCATTTTCCTTAAAACGAGAGGCTCTTATTATGTCCCGCAGTGACCAGTCATTACTGGCAAAAATCAGGACCGTCATTTCTCTGGGCTTCGGGCCTACAAAAATAGAATAGACAAAACATTGGACCCAATATGTCCATTGTGCAGCGAGGAGCCCCAAGATTTGGAGCACTGGCCGCAGAGATACCCCGCCACGGAGGCCCGGCGGTGGCATCTCTTCGGGGAGGATTCAGGGAGGTTGGACTGCCTCACCCGCTACCCAAGGGAGGCAGTGGCCCTGGCGAAGAGCACACTCTTCGGGGCTCCGAACATTTCGAATGGATAGGCTACCACACACACACACACACACACAGAAACAACATGAAATGATAAATATTTTCCTTTCCTGCATAAAGTTTCACCTCATTAAAATTATCATCCATATCAGTGGTTTCAAACTTTTTCGCCTACCGCCCCCTGTTTCACCCTGCCGAGCCCCAGCGCACCCTTCTCCGCCACAACTACCAATCTGATATAACGACATGCAATATTAACAATCACGAATAAAGAGAGAGCTCAGTCAGCAGGGTACAAAACAACGTGCCTAAATTCTAATGAATACTCCTGAATAGAAACATTAGTTGGGTCACAAATCACCATCTTTATTGAATCTTAAATTGATGCGCTTTACGAGAGATAATAAAACAAATTATGTTTTCATCAATGTTATGCAAGGGCATTAGGAACAAAATGCTGTCGTTTAATGCATATAATTGTCGTCGGTATTCAACGAATAGTGTCATTAACACTAGTTTTTTGACTCGGCCGTAATGGGCTGGATGGACCTCATGGTAAGACGAAACCAACTTATAAACATCCGGTTTCAGATTGGTCAGTAGCAGACGCAAATCGCCAAGCTCTATGATCCTTAGTTGCTTCGTCAGCAACCTTGTCACTGTATTGAATCCCCTTTCTACTAGATAGGAGGTGGGAAAAGCGATGAACAACAACTTGATCCTTTCCCACAGGGAGGGATATTTGTCTTGCACAACAGTTTTCAACAAGAATGACTGGTAAGACTTCTTGAATAGGGGTTTGATTTCCAAGCCACTTTTCATTTGCGTAGTAGATTTCTAATCTGATAACAGGTCAGGGTTTTTAATATGATGGGTCGCATATTTTTTTCTCTTTACTTCATTGAAACATAAACTCCCAACATTGTGCTCGTATAAGAATCAAAAATGCGGTTTTATGCAGATACGTTCAGCTCATTTAGTAGCGCATTTTTCTCGAATGAAATCATCATGTGTTCAAATAATATGCCATCACCTCATGTGACTCTTTTAAAGTCTGGTCCAGCTAAAACGCCCACTTTCCAACTTAATTCACACAACTGACGTTTGGAAATTACTTTTTCCGTCTAGACATTGTAGTAGCACACCAGAAAAACATTATGGGAGGACAGTGAACACTGTATTCAATCAATCAATCAATTAATTCAAAAAATAACACAACTAAAAAGTGGAAACCACTTACATTAGCTTGAATAAATGATCATTAAATGATTGCAGTCACAAAACAAAACAAAAAACACCAGAAAAATGCGATAATTATAATAGGCATTAAGCAAATATAACACACTTGGTTAATTACTTATCCAACACACTTGGTTAATTACTTCTGTAAATAATAAAAGTTACTCCCTTGTTTCACAGAAACTGTTATTTTTACCTCCCCTGATCATCATCATCATCATAATCATCATCATCATCATCATCATCATCATCATCATCATCATCATCATCAATGCCTTTCACCCCTGGCAGGGTATAGGCCACATGCAAGCTCCTTCCATTTATCTCTGTCCTGAGCCATCCTTCCAAGCTCATTCCAAGTGAGCTTAATTTCTCTCATGTCCCTTTCCAAGCGTCTCCTCCATGTTTCCCGTGGCCTGCCTCTGCCTCGTGTTCCTTGTGGGTTCCACTGCAGTGACTGTCTTGTTAGTCCGAGCGCCAGATGAAAAAGCTTGTTTTGCGTCATAAAGTTTTTTTCTTTGGTGATTCTAACTGAGTTTTCATTGCTGATTTCAAATCTAATGGGGGCTAAGTGCTAAGCTTTGGGCATTTTTGTTTAAAAGTGAAAATCCAAGATGGCCGCCGTAGAATTTCAAGTGAAAGATGTTGTGACGGATATCCTCAGCATTTAAAGACATAAAAATGTACAAACTTAATTAAATAGTATTCAGTGAGACAAAAGTAACCACACTTGATGAAATACACATCAAATATTCGATGAAATAGCAACTTCAAAGAAAACAAGATGGCCGCCATATAGTTTTCATAAAAGTGCTGATCCGCAATACACTTGAAATCGTCGCAATTAAAACCACGACCTCGCATGGATAAGTTCTGTCTCGTGGCAGAGGGCGACACACACACACACACACGCACACACACACACACACACACACACACACACACACACACACACACACACACACACACACACACACACACACACACACACACACACACACACACACACACACACACACACACACACACACATATATATATGTGTGTGTGTGTGTGTGTATATTTATATATAGACTACAATATTACTGTAAAGATTTAAAGTCTTTCATCAAAGACGTGTGGATGCAGGCGCTGCACGGATCGGAGATAGTAAAGACTGTAGCGAGCATAATTGACGTTCCAGACTCAAAGATGTAGGGTAACATCTTTTCCACAGCAAACAAGTGAAGAGTCCAGTCAAATTTTCTCTCAGCCCGAACAAGTGCCATCATAATGAACACTGGGTCAAGGAGCACTCAACCCAAAGTCTTGTGGTTTTGTCTGGCTGTTTTTGGTGACGAGATGTTGCGTGAGTGCAGCCATGGTGTGCACGTCAGTGTTGGGGAGAATGGGTCGCAGTAACTTCTCAACAAGAAGTCTCAATGCTTTTATATTTTGTGAGTATTTTTTCCGGGTCAACATTTTTGACACCCCTAAAAATGCTGAGCCAAGTGTGTCTTCAATGCCACTTCCTCCCATCAGGTATCCCACAGCACTAACAAAACTCCTCAGCATGTGCATACCAACAAGTCTTTGGATGAACTTCTGAAACTGTTCCTTGTCAACCCATGTGATGTGGACAAGTTCATTGTACAGCTGGTAGTCACTGGTGAATATTGTCCATCCATGACCAGTGAGCTGTGTCGGACCCTTGGATTCAACCATTGCTGTCTTCACGGTGTCTGGCTCAGATGGGATCATGTCCAGGAATGGGCTGTACACCACATCTGTCTTTGGTTGGAGTTGTTGTTCTGCACTGCGGGTACGTTGTGTGTTATAACCTCCATACTCAGGTCTTGCATCTTCGCCGAGTGCCTGTTTAAAAAATGACAGATCTTGAGTTGCAGTTCTATTCAGAGAAACGTGTGGCAAGAAAGACCAGAGATGGGACATGTCGCAGGTTCAGTTCTTCCGGCATAAGTGGTTTCGCGTTTCATGTGTACCGTTGAACTGCAACGTCACCAAGTGTCTGATTACCGGACTTGTTTCTGTTTTGCTGAGACGCCTGATGGCTGGAATATCTTGCATTTCCCACACCTGCTCTGACTTCTGGTCTGGGTGTTGGCTTGTGCCAGTATCATTGCTGAGCCGTGCGTTGATTTCTGGCCTTTTGGAGATGATATCCGTGTCAGAGTTGTCAGCTACAACTTGAACAAGTCCATGTTTACTGTCAAAGTAGGCCAGTCCTTGTGGAACAGATGCCATAGCAACACTAGCTGAACCCTGAAAGCACCTTAGTTCGTCGTATGAGGTGGTGACTCCATACGTGTGAAGCTTGTCTATAAATTTCCTCTGTCGACTCAACAGGACACTAAGTCCAAGTTGCAAGTTTGTGAAATAGCTGCTGACTGTACTCGTAACAGTGAGGCCGATCATTGCTGCTGGCAGTGTAGAATCCAGTTTGGGTTCTGTAGCTGCGATAGCAAAGGCTGCACTCATTCGTGACAAATCCCCTAGGCAGACGAGTTGGGGACGTATGGCGATTGTGCTTTGGAGATTCTGCTTTGACCACACTGACCAAGCATGATATGGCTCGTCCATTGCAGTCTTCTTCATCATTCATAATACGCATCTAGACTGAAGCCATGCTCCTGAAGACGAAGATGGAAGCCACACCTGGTGAGACAGGATCAGCAATTCTGGGTGTAGCTTCTCAGATACATAGTTCAGGAGTGTACGTCGCGATTTGTCGTCCCCCCAAGTTAAATATATAGCGTTCATGGACTTCCACACTATTCCACTTTCGTGATTTGTTTCATCGAATCTCGTCAACCAGCATACCGAAGATATTGTCATGTGTTGTAGGTGAGCTAGTTGATTGCGTTGGATAGTTTGTGTAGAATCAGGAGTGGCAGTCTCTCTGATACCTAGCGTCTGCTGCATGCAAATCACTGACTGTTGATGACACACAGAAGCTGACATCCGTTCCCCATTTGTCCCCACGTTCCTTGGCATGTTTTTTGTAGTTCTTCTTTGGTGATCTTCCTCCCTTTCTCCTCTCCAGTTCGGCATAAGTAGGCTTTTTCCAACGATATGGGTGTTTTCGGGAGTATCAGTGAGCATGCTTCTCCATAAAAAAACCCCCAATGTTCGTGAAAATTAAACGAACTAGTACTGCCCCTATGACGTTTGGGTTCTTCTTCCGAAAGTTCCTCAGTCTTTTGCTTTTGTAAAAATCGCTTAATATGGCCTCTGGAACAATGTGTGCTCATATAGTTCTTGTGACACAGTATGAACTCAGCATCTTCTGGAAGTCTCTGATTGAGTCCATCATTTCGTTGCCGGCTTGCTTCCAGTAGACCACACATTCGTCTCGATTTGATCTACGGTGGGTTTTTTTTAAATCGCATCAGTATGTGTTTAAAAGTAGTTGAGTGAGACACTGTGTGTGTGCATGTGCATGTTTCATGAACCAGCTTGTTCGCATCACGTCCTCGAGGTGACGTAGCGTTTTCTTACATTCTTTGTTTCTACGCAGGTGTGGTGTGACGAAGCACGGTCCGCCAATGTCTCCTTGCTTTGCTAGTTGAGTCCATATTACAGCAGACTTTCGGTGCATCATGTGATATCACGGCGAGAGGAGCTGTTAGTGTTAGGCCTAGATCTAGTACCCTCGTGCGAATCTTGGTCGACTCGTACATGGTAGAGGTGGGCTAAATCCGGATAAACTATCCGGATAACCGGATAATTCTCAATGAAATATTATCTGAATTCAGACTTTAAACCCTCTTTCCTGACCCATTAGCCGAAGTCAGTGTACCCGTTTGTGGATGAAGTAATGCTAACCCGTTTATCTAAGAGATTTTGCCGAAGCGGTTCGTAACATATTATTTGCCGAAGAGGTGTACTAACACATTATCAGGATTCTGGTAAAGCGACTCATTGTCCAGCCCTAGTCGCTCCTTCATCATTCTTGCATGATACGGGTTGGTGCATTTGACAATGACAATGACAATGACAATGACAATCTTATATTTCGCAGGGAGAAATTTGTCTTGGTCGTTAACAATGGCAGTAGACGTTACAAAGGTTAGACTTAAAGGTGCACTCACGCAAACGCACAACAAGACAGGACATTTTGCCAAGTAAATACATGTCTCACGGGCTGGGACTACCCGCTCCGTAACACATTCATTCTCTCTCTCTCTCTCTCTCTCTCTCTCTCTCTCTCTCTCTCTCTCTCTCTGTTTCATTTGTAGCACTGTGTGTTCAGTAACCTCACTGCAGTTGGTACGAATGAATTTCTATATCTGTCTGTTTTTGCTTTTTTGGAAATGTATCGTTTACTGCGGGTCGATAGTTGAAATTCCGATGTCAGTGGGTGGCTATGGTCACTAAGCATTATTTCCGCCTTTTTTAGAACGTTTGTCTTGTGCAGATATTCAAAGTTACTTAGGTCTCTATCAATTGTTCTTGATGCCTTTTTTATCAACTTATTTAGTTTTATAATGTGCTGCCTTCCCAGATTGCTACCATAGCAAGTGATTCCAAAATTGATCAAAGTTTCTATTGTGGTGGTGTAGAAAATCTGAAGGATGGATGGATTCAGATTGAAAGACTTTAGTTTCCTCAGAAAGTACAGCCTCTGATTTATTTTTTTAACGATATTGTTTACGTGGTTTTGCCATGTAAATTTGTTGTCTATTGTAAGGCCAAGATATTTGTATGAATCCGTGATTTCAATAGTTTCTTGTTCAATTACGAGTGGTGGGATTGTTGGTTTTTCTCTTCTAAAATCAAAAATCATTTCCTTTGTTTTTGAGAGGTTCACTTTTAGAAAATTTGAGTTGCACCATTTAAAAAACCTACATATTTCTTCGAAATACTCTTGTTCATCATGGTTTATTAATCTAATAATAGCGGAGTCATCTGCAAACTTAATTAAGCGTGTTGTTTTATAAATACTTCTATGATCGTTGGTATATATAGTATACAAAACTGGTGACAAAACACACCCCTGAGGACCACCGGTGTTACAAAGAATTGTGTCAGATTTTGTGTTGTTTAGCTTCACATATTGTGGTCTACCTGTCAAAAATTCCAGGACCCATGCTGCGATATGATGACTAACTCTCCGACTCAGAAGTTTTTCAATGACAATATGCGGTTGAATTGTATTAAATGCTGAGGAAAAATCTACAAAAAGTACCCTCGTATACGTTTTAGATGTTTCAAGGTGTTTCAGTATAGAGTCACAAAAAACAAGTACAGCATCTTCTACGTTCCTCTCTTGTTTGTATGCAAACTGGAATGGATCTAGATTTCCATGAACACGGCCTAGAATATTAGAGAGGATCAATTTTTCAAGGCACTTGAAAGCAATGGATGTAAGAGCGACTGGTCTTAAGTCATTTAATTCATATATTTTAGGTTTTTTTGGTATTGGTATTACCTCCGATGTTTTCCATATTGTAGGAATGTAGTTTTTGTGTAGGGTCAGGTTAAAAATGAAGGTAAATATCATGGCCAGTTGCTCACAACAAGTTCTTAACACTCTCCCTTTTACTCCGTCTGGACCACAGGCTTTGTTTATGTTTACACTTTGAAATTTCTTTTTAACACTCCGCTCACTGAGCTCAACACACTCCTCCCTGCTCAACTCGTCTCTTAGGCTCTGTTTAAGATCACGCTGCTCATTCTCAAAATCAAAACAGTCGAAACGACAATAAAAGTTGTTTAGCTCATTTACATAGTCTCTTTCATTTTTTACTTGCACACTCTCTCTCGCTGCAGTATAACCCGTTATTTTTTTTCAAAGAGGACCACATATTCCTCATATTATTTGTCTGAAATTCGCTCTCAATTCTAGTTTTGTACGCTTGTTTACAATGAGCAATCTTTCTTTTAATTTTTTTTAGATATCAAGTACATTTCATTCATGTTATTACTTCTAAAGGCTTTCCGTTTTTCTTTTATAAGATCTTTCAGTTCTTTCGTTACCCATGGCTTATTATTTGGATAGTACGTAAGTGTTTTATAAATAGTAACAGTTTCTTCACAAAACTTAATGTAAGCACAAATGGTTTCGGTAAGTTCGTCAAGGTCCTTGCAGGTGTCTTTGAACATGTCCCAGTCTGTAGAGTCGAAGCATCCCCGTAGCTGCTCGGTCGTGTCGTCTGTCCATGATGGTATCGTCCTGGTCGTTGGTTTCTTTGTCTTGAGCAGGGGGCGGTACTTTGGGATCAGAAGGATGTTGTTGTGATCTGAGTCTCCCAGCGGTGGAAGGGGGAGAGACTTGTAGCCGTCCTTGACGTTGCCATAACACAGGTCGATGGTCTTTTGTAACCTTGTGGCGCACGTAACATATTGGTGGAAGTGGGGAAGTGACGAGTCGAGACGGCAATGGTTAAAGTCACCAAGAGTCAAGATGACAGCGTCCGGTGACTGTAGCTCTTGCTGGTGAATGCGAGACGCTAGGATCTCAACAGCCTCGCTCTCCGTGGCTTGGGGTGGGATGTAGACCACGTTGATGATGACACCAGTGAACTCCCTGGGCAGGTAGAAAGGCCTCACGTTGACAGTAAGGAGTTCAATGTTGGGGGTGCATAGTGTTTCTTTAAGAGTGATGTTGTTACGGTGTGCCCAGCGGTGGTTAACATAGAGGCACACGCCGCCACCGTTGGTCTTTCCGGCAGCAGGGGTTCGGTCGCAGCGAAAAATATGAAAATCGTCCATGTGTGCTGTTGAGTCGGCCATCGTTGATTCAAACCATGTCTCGGTGAACGCAAGAAACGAAGCGTCACGGTATTCTTTAAAATGTCGACAGCATGTTGACAGTTCTTCTAATTTGTTGTTTAAAGACCTAGTGTTGCCAAACACAATAGCTGGTACAAAGGGTCTGGCTTTCCTACGCTTGTTTTTTTTCCCTAATCCCTCCTTTCTTCCCCCTCTTCCGTTTCTGTTGTTGCGGGAAGTCGTACTGAGCATGGTGACAAGAGCTCAGGCACTGGGGGCGGAGGTTTAATAACACGGCTGGGCTATACGTAATGGTGGAAAATGGCGAGTAGTTTGGTAAAGGTCTTATTTCACCGAAAAATGTCAATAAAATTAAACACCAAAAAATGCACTTAAAAGTCCGAACACTGCACTGCACCTCCATGGTGGAATAAGGAAAGTTTCAGACACACAGTCCAAACAGAAACAGTAAAAGAGCCCCAAAACAAGCAGAGCCGATGTAAACACGACCTTGTCGCCGCAGGAGCAGCGCCAAAAAAAAAAATTTTAACCAGCAGAAAAAATTATGCCCATAAGATACAAGTTGGCCCCCGACTGATATGAAATCTAGAGACCCAGAGGCAGCAGAATCACCAAAGAAAAAAACTTTATGATGAAAAACAAGGTTCTAGTACTTTATATAGACCCGGCTCTCGGACTATGTGATGTTTCTGCTGGGCTTCCTTAAGGTGTGTCCCATCCATCGCCACTTTCTTAGCCCCATTTCTACTTCTATATCCTTTTGTCCTGCCCTTTCCCACAGCTCTTCATTTCTAATTCTATCCTGCCACTTAATTCTTAGAATACTCCTCCGAAAGCGTTACTGAGTATTAATTACTGGGTAGATTTGCAGGCCAAACTGAAACTGCCCATAGGCCATATCTGACCCAAGGGTCATAGTTTGCCCATACCTGCCTTTAAATTTACTTTTTAAATTTTTTATTATCCATTACCGATGGTCTTTTCCGTTACCACTCGTATTCCCACTGCCGGTGTAATAAGCCAAAATCCCTCTATGCAAGAAACATTATCATAGTTGTTTGGGCAACGATGAAAGCACTACGCTAAATAACTACTGTCCCGCAAAAAAACCACTACCATCAGATGTACGTAAAGTACATTCACTACCATCACGCAAAATCCACTATCGTTTGTGTTTATAGCATAGGCCGTTACGTCAAAAATCACTATTTCTGGCTAGATCTATACCAATGAATTCCCTCTCTTTCAAGCAAAAATTACTATTCAAGTAGATCTATGCTTTAAAAAAACCCAACTAGATCTATCCCGATCAATGACCACGCTAAATAAACTCAAAAAACACTAGATCTAGATTACCCCTAGTGGGTTGGGGGGATATAAATAGACCCACTGCTTTGTCTGCAGAAGGTGTAACCCCCTCAAAGGCGGAGTGTCGCACACGGGCCCAAACCCTCTGGGATCCGTAAGCGACACTTACTTTTGTGTATCTTCCTCTTCTCCTCCCTTCTTTCTTTCTTCTTCTATCTTTTCTCCCACCGCTGACCTCAAGTGCAGTAAAAAGAGTGGGCGCCTCGTTGACCGTGAGGTGCGACCCATGCGGAGGGAAACCGGGTACCTGGCGGTTGAGGTGAAATCAATCCACAGACTGTCCCTTGCCAACACACCTCTTTGGCCCAGGTTTTCCTCTTAGACGGGAGGGTGGCACGGCCCATGCCACTCAATCGATTGAGAGCTGAAACCCCTTCAAGCCCTGGGTCAAATCTTAATGGGAGGGTCTTGTACTTTCTCGTTGAGAGCATAGCTCCGGGGTAGCCCTGGCACAGCTCTGGTCATCCAAGCAATGTGTCCCCTTGTTGGGCTCCGTGGCGGGCGGGGAGCCCCGGAGTCGAATCAACCATAAATTTCATATGGAATCCAAATAAAAAAAAGACCCTTCCCCAGCTCCCAACGTTAACAAAAAGTCTCGGCTCGCGAAAGCGGGTGCGGCCGCCGAGGCGCTTTTCCCTTTCGTCAACCCGCAGCCACTTCCCGAATCGTCAGCCACATACGAACCTTTGACACAGGTCAAACCTCCATCTAGATTATTTATAGGTAGTTACCGGAACATGTATAGGTGAAGTGATTTGCCGTTATAGTCGCGATATATTATTTATTGAGATTGTTTTGGTCTCTCTTTACTCATCACCACGAGAATTTCTTGAAGATTTTCTCTGGACTCTGCCTGTACTAAAATCTCGAATCTAGATCTAGATCTAGAGTTGTAATCTAGATCTAGTGGCAGGATGCAGATTTCTGTTATCCAGTACATTCACTGGTGCAGTATCAATTGACTTTTTGTCATCATACAGGGCAGATCTTATTACATATATTTAACGGGTCCAGTGCACGTCGATATTTTGTGTGGGGTGTAGAAAGTACGAGCAGTTTATTGCCTCTCACTAATTTAAATTGGACTAGACTCTAGACTCTAGTAGTAGACTATTCTACTTCTACTTCTAAACCTTCGAGATTACAAAGGCCAAGCCTAAGCTTGTAAGGATTCGTTTTGTTAAAAGTGTTGTTTAACACAAAGTCCTTAGACTCTAAGAAGTTAGCAAACCTAATTTTATTCTAACGAAATGAAGCTTAAATTGACTTTTATATTGTCAATAAGAGATCAAGTTTAATCACCTAATCATTTAAGTAAGGAAGTGGCTATCCTCACCCGGGGTGAGAAAAAAAAACCCTACGCCCTACTATTGACCTCTCACCCCGGGTGAGACTTGCCAGCGTTGGCTATTCTCACCCAGTGTGAAACAAGACCTGTTTTTCCTAATTTCGAAATACTTTTTATCGTTGTGGATGATCAAATTGACAAAAGCAAAGAAAAAAAAATGACGTTATAACACAAAAGTAAGCTAATTTGATCATCTACATTATGGCTCTTTCACTTTTCGAATTGAGCCGAACTACGAGGGTCGCTATTTTGTTTTGCTCGGAAGTTCTCGCAAGATCTACTCCTCCCCCTTCTCTCTCTCTCTCTCTCTGTCGGCAATTTATTAAATCTGCAACCTGCAACTAGATTACAACTAGATCTAGATTCGAGACTTTAGTAAAGGCAGAGTCCAGGGAAAAACATCAATTAAATTCGTGTGGTGCAGATGAGTAAAAAGAGACCAAAACAATCTCTCTATTGCGACTATCATTGCACATCACTTCGCCTATTACATGTTCCGGTAGATTTAACTACCTATAAATAGATGGAAGTTTGACCCGTGTCAAAGGTTGGGAGGTGGCTGACGATTCGGGAGGTGGCTGCGGATTGACGAAAGGGAAAAGCGCGCGGGCCGAGCCGAGCAAAAATTCAAAATCAGGAAAAAGGACCTTTACGTCTGCCTCTTTTCTCCATTCTCCCAGGGAGCTTCCGAAGCAGCCGTACGTGGCCATCAGCTGCAAAGAAAACGCACAGAAGAAGATCACCGACCTGAATCTGTTCAAGACGGGAGATGCACTACGACAGGTTCTGGGATACATTCCTACGAATGTCCAGAAGCTGTCCTCTGGTGTACTCCTCGTCAAGTGCGCAACTGAAGACAAAGTGACCAAACTCCTGGATAACACGACCTTCGGCGCTACCAGAAATTTAACCACTCGAAGGGCGTCGTCCGCAGCCATGAGCGTAAAGGCTGCTCTATGGAAGAAATTGTGGAGCAGTGTGAGGGAGTGGTCGAAGCCCGCCGGGGGGAGACTACTATTGAAACGAGCACGATTGTCCTCACATTCGAATCGTGTCGCCCTCCAGCCACCGTTCGGGCATCTTACTTGGTACTCGGCGTACGACCCTATGTGCCGAACCCTCTGCGCTGTTTCAAGAGTCAGAAGTTCGGCCATAGCCAGTAACGGTGCCGTCACGCAGCCGTGTGTCCTCGTTGTGGCAAGACCAGGCATCCTGAGAAGGAATGCAAGGCTAGTCCTTGTTGCCCCAATTGCCACGGCCAGCTCACAGCTTTCAGCAAGGAGTGCCCGACTTGGCTCCAAAAACGCGCCATCCAAGAATACAAGGCGCAAAATGGCTGCTCCTTACAGGAGGCCCGTAAGGTTGTCTGTCCGCCAATCATAACCCCAGTCATTGGCCGGTCATATTCAAAGGCAACCCAGGTGGTCACAAGGTCGGCAAGTAATTCTACTGCCGACCTCCCAAAGCCCGCGGCCTAAGAGCAAAAAGCCCGCTACTATCCCTGTGGCAACCCCCTTTGAGGTGCCACTTTCTCCCAGCCCCCTCTGTCTGCTCCACCTCCCCCTACCTCTCCAGCAGACAAACCCCTACCTGACCCCAGGAAGGGCGGAGTCTGTCACTCCTCCAAATCCCCCACTAGACCGCCGTCCAATCCAGGACGGCAACCTAGAAAACACTCTACCTCCCCCGCAAGGAAGAGTCAGAGTGTTTCTTCGAAGCCGGGGCCTTTGAGCTCCAAAATCAAAGCTAAAAAGATATAATGGCGGTCCTGCAATGGAATGCCGGCGGAATCCGACCTTCCATTGCAAAATTGCAACATTAACAGGCCACACTGTGTCCACGGGTGGCCTGCATTCAAGAAACAAAATTCGCCCCGGCTTCAACAATAGACTTAAGAGGATTTACTGCGTACCATCACATTCACACGGAGAACCAGATTGCTTCCGGTGGTACCACCATCTACACACCACAGACAAGTACATCTTAAGACGACCCTCCAGGCTATTGCCGTACGCGTCACCCTGCACAGACCAATCACGATCTGTTCAGTTTAATCCCATCAAATTATCCCCTCCAAATAACTCAACTAAATGACTTAAAGGCTCAGCTTCCAAAACCCTTTATTTTGCTAGGTGATTCCAAAGCCCACAGCCCCATTTGGGGACCAGAAAGGAAAAATAATAGAAAACTTTTTATTTCAAAATAACATGTCTCTTAAATGATAGATCCCCAACTTACAGAAACAGAGCCACTTATGGCACATCATCCTTTGACCTCACCTTTTGTACCCCTGACCTAGTCCTAGATCTTGTGTGGTCTGTGCTGGATGACCGTACGGACCATTTCTCAATCCTTATAAAAAATAGCCTCCAAAACGACCTGATCCCAGAACGCATCAACTTAAAAAAAGCAGACTGGGACGGGTTTGCCGATCAATGTTCCCAGATTCTTAATCCCAATTTCGACCTCAACTACAATAAATTCCACGAAAAGCTTTTAGAAATATGCCACGAACACATACCAAAAACAAAAACAAAACCCCGGAGGAACAAGATCTGGTTCTCTGGGGAGTGTGAGGACGCAGTAAAGAAAAAGAAGGCAGCATATCGAAGGGCCGTCAACAACACCACCACAGAAAACAAGATTAATTATTTAAAGGCTCGAGCTGTGGCACGTAGATGCCTCAGGGAGAGCAAAAGACAATCATTCAAAAAACACATCTCCAAAATCAACAGCCAGACACCACTCAACCAAGTTTTTAAAAATGCTAAAAAAGATTCTTGGGAAGACGCACAGACACCATTCGGCACGCCCAGAAGCCGGGTGGAACCACAGCTGAAACACAAGTAGGCATCGCAAACACAATAGCTACATCTCTCGCCCAAAACTCATCCCAAACAAACTACAACACCACTTTTCAAAACATCAAAACTAACAGAGAACAACAACACCTAAACTTCCCCTCAAACAACACTGAAACCTACAACGCAGACTTTACAATAGACGAACTGACATCATGCATCTCGGACCTGGGCAATACAGCCCCGGGATTGGATGACATCCACAACCAGACCATTAGACACTTATCCTCAGAAACACTTACACTCCTACTAGACATATACAACGACAAGTGGCGGTCGCACTCCTTTCCGGAGTCTTGGTGTCTCGCCACTGTCATTCCAATACCCAAACCAAACAAGGACCACACACACCCATCCAATTACAGACCAATAGCACTAACGAGCTGTCTCTGCAAACTGATTGAAAAAATGATCCACATGTGACTCATGTGGTTTCTGGAGACGATGGGCTCCCTGAGCTGTCTCCAGTGCGGATTGAGGAAAACTCGATCCACTCTGGATTACCTGGTCCACCTGGAGACCTTTATACTCGAGACGTTCGCTGAAGGAGGCCACATGATCGCCATCTTTTTCGACCTATTAAAAGCCTTCAACGCAACCTGGAAGTACGGCATTCTTCGAGACCTGCACGCACTCGGCATACGCGGTCACCTCCCCATTGGCAACTTCCTGAAGAACCGTTCCTTCCAGGTTCGTGTCGGATCCTCCCTTTCAGACCCTCACCAACAGGAGGAAGGAGAACCTCAGGGGAGCATCCTGTCTCCTCTCCTATTCGAAATTAAAATAAATTCCATCGTAAAAACCCTCCAAAACAGCATAGACAGCTCGTTATACGTTGACGACTTTTTGATATGCTGCCGTTCGAAAAATCCTCATTTGAGATCTATGGAAAGGCAGCTGCAAACGCAACTGCACAAACTCGAAACGTGGGCAAACAATAACGGTTTCAAGTTCTCCTCGTCAAAGACGGTTGCAGTACACTTCTGCCGAACAGGCAGACGTGTGCTGCAGCCGGATTTGACACTATACGGGGAAAGGATTCCCGTCCAGGACCAAGCTCGTTTCCTCGGCGTCATTTTCGACAAAAACTCACATTCATACCTTCGTGTGAGGTGCCAGAAAACGTTAAACGCTTTGAAAATTCTGTCGAATCTGGAGTGGGGCGGGGACTCAAAACACCTTCTCCACTTGTACATCTCCCTTGTCCAGTCCAGGCTTGACTACGGCTGTCGAGTCTACGGATCGGCAAAACCACACATCTTAAAAATACTAGACTCCGCCTCGCTCTGTGGGCTTTCCGCACTTCTCCGGTGGAGAGCCTCCAGGCCGAGGCCAACATACCACCACTCTCACTCAGACGCACACAACTCTCACTACAATACGCAGTTAAACAGAGCTCAACACCGGAAAATCCAGCGCACAACAGCATTTTTAAAACAAACCCAGAAACCATAAACAAATTCCAAAACAACGAAAAACGCTTCAAACCCTTCGGCCTCAGAATCCTTGAGGACCTCAAAAACTTCTACTTTTCCAAACAAGACATCCAACAAATTCTTTTCCCCAACCTCCCTCCGTGGCACCTCATCAAGGCAAAAGTAGACTTACAGCTGACCACACACAACAAAGAAAGCACAAACACCAACACTTTTAAAGCAGAATACAAAAAACTAATAGATAAATACCCCGGTGCGGAGCTCATCTTCACGGACGGCTCCAAAAAAGACAATGAAGCGGGCGCCGCAGCCCTATCTCCCAACAATACACACCAGAGGAGACTCCATCCTGAAACCTCCATTTTCACTGCGGAGGCCACTGCCATTGACATGGCACTGGACTGTAGAAAATTCTCCTAACAAATCTTTCCTTATCCTTTCTGACTCTCTGTCTTGCATCACCTCACTCACAAACTACACACTTTTACATCCAAAAATAGTTAGGCTACAACAGAAAATTCATACACTATCCGAAACAGGAAAAAACATCATGTTCGAATGGATACCCAGCCATGTGGGCATCCGAGGAAACGAGCAGGTAGACGACTTGGCAAAGAAAGCTTCACCCCTTCTGCTGGGATCAACGACAAAACTCTCCCACAGACTGACTTTAGAAATAAAGTCAAAAAGTACACCTCCAGTCTGCGGGAGAGCCACTGGGAAAAGCAGAAAAATAATAAACTATATGAAATAAAACCCAAACTAGATCAGCGAAATCCTTCGGACCTCTCCAGAAGAGACGAAGTCATTTTTACTCGATTGCGCATCGGACACACGGCCCTGACCTACAAATACCTCCTACAGGGAGATGAGAAGCCGTTCTGTGTCGGATGCGACACAGATTTTACCATTAGACACATCTTAACAGAATGTCTAGACTTTGGAGAGATCCGAAGGAAATATTATATCCATCGTTGGTCCCAGCAAAATTTTATGAAGGCCATTGGCCTTTATGGCAAATTGTAAAATGGAAACATACTATTAAAAGTTTTTATTGTTACTTACAAGAGTTGTTTTAAATCACAAATATATTTACACTGAATTTTAATATTTTAACATTTTATCATTTTAAAGTCAATTAGTTAACCAATCTTGCAGTGAACTTTTGCGAAAGTAAACAACTTGTGTTTAGAGCGCTCGTATGACCTTAGCAGTTGCGAGCGCCGTAAAACCCTATACTACTACTACTAAACATCGATAACTTTAGGTAGAAGTAAGATATTCAAAAAGCATGTGATAACTTGCCCAGCTTTATTTGGACCACATCTCTGTCAAGTTTCATTTAAATTTATATCCATTCTTAAACTTCTGACTTTAGCAAAAAATTTACGGAAAATATGATTTCGAGGAAAATGCAATTTTAATTCAAAATTTGTTTTCAGAAGTAGTTAATCACTACCTTTCAAAAGCATTTTAGAAGAAATATATTCTATTTGATGCACAATACTTGGGAAAATGACACAATAGTGGCTAAACTAAAGGATAAAACAAAAATTTGAAGCTAAATCCTCATTTCAGGTGCCATCGTTTATTTATAATAGCCCAAGGTAGATCTACTGGTCTAAATAAAAATAAAATACTGGGATAGTGTTTTGAGTATAATGTCTAAACCACGAAAACAACCGCAGTAGTGTTTATTGACGAAGAATGATAATAGTGTTTTTGGCGTTGGTAGTCAATCTGGCGTGTAAGCGGTAGTGTTTTTAGCTTAGAGATAGTGTTCTTAGCGTACGCCAAAGTCTCTAGGGTAGCGTTTACAGCATGTGCAAAAATCACTACGGTAGTGGTTATGGCATGAAAGCTTACGCCAAAACCCCTACGGTAGTCTTTATTGCACGGTAGTGTTCTGAGCGTGTTACACCGGTAACGGAGTTGGAAGTGACGGAAGGGGAAATAAGTGTGTTTGAAGAATCATGGAGTCTATACCAGAACAGCTTGCCTCATGCTGGGCATAACATTTCCACGTCAAGGGGATCTAAACTATCAAAAACACAAAAAATAACACAATAAGGCTTTGATAACAGCAGGAAAAAGTGATGGTTTCGGAAAGGAACTAAGCTCCTTGTTTGTTGTTTTGACTTCTCCTGAGTGAATACTCCTGCGCAGTTCCCTTTCAAATCTCTTTTGAATGGGTGCAACAAAAGGAAATAACTTTACTTAAGCTGAAAAGTTAAAAAAAAGATCCAGGAGGGTCCTATCTCGATTTTAGAGAGGCAAAACGTTGTCGGTAACCTAGTAATTGAGTTAAAAAACATTTTTCCATGTTTTCACTCAGGGATCTGTCTATATTATTTATATCTGTGATAATTTCACGGAAAAAAGGTGATTATGAAAAAAAACAACATCCGACTAAAAGTTTCAATACGACCTTATAAAAAAACAACAAACTAACTGATACTAAATATCCTATCTATTTTAAGTTGTTTCAAAATCTCGGGGACATACGTTTTTCTGAAACTTTTACCTACTTAAGGTCCCATATCTCCTAAAGTATTACACGCTTTAAAAATTCTATCACATCCGGAATGGGCACCCTCTCCACCTACACATTTCCCTTGTCTGATCCAGGCTTAACTACGGCTGTCTCTATGGATCTGCAAAACCTCACGTCTTAAAAATGCTAGACCCAGTACACAAACAACAACTAAGAACAACAAGAACTTCGCCTCGCCCTGAGGGCTTTCCGCACTTCTCCAGTGGAGGGCCGAGGCAAACATGCCATCACTTACACTTTCCAAACGAGACATCGAACCGTTTCTTTTCCCCGACCTCCCTCCGTGGCACCTCACCAAGGCAAAAGTAGACTTGCAGCTCACTACTCACAACAAAGCAAGCACAACCAATAAAACATTTAAAACAGAATACAAAACACTAATAGAAAAATACCCCGGTGGGGAGCTCATCTTCACAGAAGGCTCTAAAGTGGACTCAGCTGTGGGCGTCGCCGCCCTATCTTGTGACAGTACACAACACAGGAGACTCCACCCCGAAGCCTTCATTTTCTCTGCGGAGGCCACATGACATGGAACTCAGTAGAAAATTTCTCTAACAGATCTTATCCTACCTGACTTTCTGTCTTGCATAACCTCACTTACAAACTACACTCTTACACCCAAAAAAGGTAGGGTACGAAAAAAAAATACACGCTTTAACCGAAACCGGGAAAAGTATCGCGTTTGCATGGCCACTAAGCAATGTGGGCATCCGAGGAAACGAGCAGTTGGATATCCTTGTGAAGGAATCCTTGTCCCTTCTATTAAGATCAACGACAAACATTCTACCGCAGACTGACTTTAGAAATAAAGTAAAAAACTACACCTCCAGTCTGTTGGAGACACATTGGGAGAGACAAATAAACAATAAACTTCACATTGTGCTAAAAAGACTATGAACGTACATAGAACCCATCCAGGACCCTCTATAATTTGCATATCGTCGCGGGAGAAGTGTGGAAGACGCCATTTTACTATTTCTTGACAACATATATAGACACTTAGACAAGCCAAAAACATACTGTAGGATCCTGTTTGTTGATTTTTCGTCAGCCTTTAATACTATCCAGCCAGCTATCCTTTTAAAGAAATAGAAAACATAGGTGTTAACGTCAATTTGATATCATGGATAGTCAATTTTCTTACCAACCGAACAGAGTATGTAAAATTAAAACATTCTTCATCGACATACATCACAACAAATACAGGGGCCCCTCAAGGGTGTGTTTGGTCACCAGTTTCATTCACGCTATACACGAACGATTGCCAAATAAACAACAGTAACACCAAGTTGATAAAATGTGCAGGTGATTCAACTATAATTGGGCTAATTCAGGCTGACCATAACGAATCCGCTTACCGGAATTTTGTACTCAACTTGTCTGAATGGTGTGAAAATCATAAGCTGCTTTTAAATGTGAAATAAAAGAAC
>NW_004797617.1:345578-372147 GCF_000002075.1 Aplysia californica
GGACAAAAACAGTCCAGACAGCAGAACAATGCGGCTAGGCTTTGAAATCCTGCAACACCCAACTTATTCACCAGACCCAGCCCGTTCAGATTTTGTTCTGTTTCCTAATCTCTAAAAAATAATCACTGAAAGGACGTCGTTTCCATGACAGTGAGGATGCCATTTAAGCTGTGGAAGACCGGTTAGGGGCCCATTTTGGGTCATTTTTTTCTGAAGGACTTTTGAAGGTCAAGGAGAGGTTACTCTGCATGGTCACTATGTAGAGAATTGAAAGTATGTGTGCCAAGTTACAAAGCTGTATCTCTATTCCTTCATATTTAGACCAAAGACTTCTTGAAGCCCCCTCGTATGAGTTAAAAAAAGAAAAAGAACACACAAAAAACTTCACCTCTTTGCTTAAATTTATGGCTGGAAAATTACAACGTTACCCAAAAAAACAACAACAACACTGGAAACCATGCCTTGCCTGTCGGAAACACGTTTAAAGACCATTACATGGAAGACGTTATTTTATTCGTTTATTATCATTATTTGTCTTTTCTTTGTTTGTGATGTTAAAAAGTCTATGATTTATTTATTTATTAAAAAACAATTTTTTGGTAAGTGTTTCACGGCGCTCGTAACTGCATAGATCTACAGTCATATGAGCGCGCAGGACACTTTAAACATTTTTCAGTAGGTAGGACAGTTTGAATTTTGTCTGGCCTAAGCTTACTTTTATCGATTTAAGACCACCAAGGGATTTTTAACGCGCGCAACTTGCACACGGGAGCTCTGAGATTTTTCGCCCGTGTCCGAGAAGCCTAGGTTTTCCTTCGAGATAAGGGGTGTGTCTGAAAGACAGCAATATGAAGGAGCCAAGGCATAGCAGTAGAAAGGCTGCAGAAGCCCAGGGGAGGGGGCAAAGGAGGTGAGAGGGTGTGGGCAGAAAGTGGAGACGAAAGCCGACGACAGAACATTCCTCGAGAGCAGGAAAGGAGGTGAAAAGAGAAGGACATTTTTCGGTCGGTAACCTCTAGGCCACGAGAGCCCCCATTCATTCATCTATTCATTTTAAAAACATTCTCCTGTGTGTTTACTTCCAGTGCCAGGGAGTTGTGCCCGATACGCAAACGAGTTAAAATGACTTCGTCTCTTGTGGAAAGACCCGAGTCTCATCTCGAGCAATTAAATATTTTAAATTTCGTTTTCTGCGGTGTGGTTTTCGATGGCTCTTCCACAGTCCGCCTTTTTAAATTTACGGCATCATCACACTCCCTTGAGAACCAGACCTTGGTCTCCCGGGGTTTTGGAGATGTTTTGGGAATGTATTTGTGACATTACTAAAATCGTTTCGTGAAGTTTGTTGTAGTTGAGTTCGAAAGAGGAGTTCAAAATCTGGGAGCATTCAATGGCTAGTCAGACCCAGTGTGCTTTTAAAAACATTGAAGCGTTCCGGAACAGGGAAATGTTTTTTGTTTTTGTTTTTAATTTTTTAAAAAAGAAGGATTGGGAAATGGTCCGTATGATCATCCAGTACAGACCACTCAAGATCTGGGAATAAGTCAGAGGTACAAAGGGTGAGGTCGGGAGATGAAGTGCCAAAAGTAGACCTGTTTCTTTAAATGGGGGACCTATTATTCAAGAGGCAGATGTTATTTTGAAATAAGAAATTTTCGATTATTTTCCCTTTTTGGGAGCATTAAATTGTCCGGCAAGATAACGGGTTTTGGGAGTTGGAGCTTTAAATCGTTTTGCAGGGTTCGTTTGAGCGGGTAATTTGGTGGGATATAAACGGCACAAATCTTGATTGGTCTGTGCTGGGTGATCCTTACAGCAATAGCCTGGAGGATCGTCCTATGGTGTACTTGTCTGTGAAGTCGTCGATGTACATAATGGTTTTTCCGAAAGCAACCTGGAAGCCACTAGTCGAAATCTTTGATTTTTAGAAGGTTGATGGTGATTCCTGAACAGGACAATTCAATAATTCTGACCAGAAGCAAAACTTAAAATACAGGGTGATCCCCCTCCCCCCCCCAAAAACCCAACAACAACAACAACAAACAAACAAAAACAAACAAACAACAACAACAAAACAAAACAAAACGAAAACAAAACAAAACTGTACACATTTTTTTCTGAATATCTCGCATAAAAATTGTTCTAGAATGCTATAATTTGGAACAGACATAATTCATTCAAAAGGAATCTGTTTGACTTAAAATCCATGAGGAAGGAATTTATTTTGAAAACGGAAATGGCTTAAAGAAAAAAAAGCACACAAAAACGCGGTTCACCAATTTAAAAAAATCATGTAAACGATTTTATTTGGGAATTTCTTGAAGCAGTGATCTACATGCCCTCCTTTGAATTCAACACATTTCTAACGCGTCGTTCGAAATGTTCAATGTCGCCCAAATACAAGGACCTGCTAGACCACGAGTGTTGAAAGGAACGTCGACTGTACATGTTTAGTATGAATTAGCTTCTACTTCTAGAGACAACAGGGAGTGAGGTGACCAATAGACAGCATTTTTCGAGTTAACATATCCCGCAGGGGAGAAGTGGGCTTTGCACTACACTAAATGTCATCGAGGAAATGATCCCACTTTTCAAGACAATCGAGGAATCCCCAACACATTGCCATGGTCTGATCAATGTAATCTCAGCCTAGCGAAGATGAAAATGGTAGGGACGTAGGTCATGAGAATGCAGGCTGTTGAGGCGTAAGAAAGTCCTAGCTGCAGATTGTCTACGAACAGACGTCTCATGGGACTCGACAACTGAAATCTGCACCCTGGTAATGTCTAAAGGGCTGTGCATGGTGCGTGTTCGACCTGAAGTGGTCATTTAAAAAGAAATCTTTAGTTCTGATTTGCTATGGATCCAGACTGACGGAATTTCTCTACTCATGACACCAAAGGTCTTGAGTATACCTAAGCATTCTTTCCAAGCCATTTACAAAATGTCAGGGATGGTGAGTTTGTGGAGAGGTAGTGTGCAATGAAAAAATAGCTCTATGCTCTTTGCTAAACTTAACCTCTGCCAACGGACCCCAGTGCACAGGCGAGGGTCGGGGCACTGTAGTTAACCATGATCCCAGCAGGCAAACGAAATTTGGAAAAACAATTTCTGCAGACTTCTGTTGACCTGTTAGACTTCTGTACCTTGCAATATGGCGCGATTGTTGCAACTTTTAGTGGTAGGCCTAATGCGAACAGGTGCGTCATGCTACGAAAATAAGGACACGGTTGAAAATGGGTTGTTTTTTTAAGGGGGAGGGGGGGACTACACCTGAAGGCTATCTCGCTTATTACTGGACCGAATTTTACCAAATTTCACACATATAACAAGCATAGTAAGGAGTCCTAAAAATCGTTATCAAATTTGATAAAAAAAAGTTTCGTTTCCATGGAAACGGCGGCAATATTGGATTTTGTTGACATGTCTTACGTAATGAATACCGCATTTATTGCATATGGAAATTGATTGATTTTTTGCATGCATGTTTACAATCATCAGATCTAAATATTTGCTTGTTGTTTTTTTCCTAAACGAATTAGAAAATTTTTAATGAATTTTTTCCTGAGGTAGCATTCAGGTTTGCGAAAAATCCGTGAAAATCCACACTACAGACACCATCAACAAAAACCTATTCCATATTTCAAAAATTCAACAGGCAATTTTTAGTATTACCTCTACTCTTTCTTCTGTGAGAATTTCATGAAGATTGGATGAAAAATGGTGGATTATTAAAAAAAAGTATAGAGAAAAGTCGGGTTTTGAGAAAACGGCCGATAAAGAAAAATAAAATACTGACTTTATGACGAAATGGCGGTTATAAACATGCCCAGTATGGGAAAAATACGATTTTTGGGGGTTCTTATGCGATGAAACAGTTGTAGGAGAGGCTGACGAAGCATACAGCTCAAATTTCATAATTTTGAGCCGAATTTTGACTTTGGGGGTGTAAACCCCCCCCCCCCCCCTTTAATGCGCCACATTGAGCAAAACCATTCAATGGACTTATCTAAAATAATAACAGACAAATTCCTCCGGGATTCCTAATATTATGTTCAAGTTTGAAACGAAAAACTTCTGTATTGAGGAAGATATTTACAAAATAAGCTGTATAGTTTGTTTGTTTGTTTTTTGTTTTTTTGGGGTCACCCTGATGCAATTTATTTCGGGGAATGCGATGGTGACCTTAAAACATTATGTGGACGTCTACACAACGGGCATGTCCACATAACGTTAATGTGCAAACACACTTTAGTCTACCTGACGACACACACACACACACAGACACACAAACACACACACACACACACACACACACACACACACACACACACACACATACACACATACACACACACATACACACACATACACACACACCTAAAAAACACAGTTAAAAAAACTTTAGATAGCACTTTAAAGAATTAAGAAACAGTTACTAGATTCTAGATCTAGTCTAGTTGTGTTTGTTTTTTTGGAGAGCAGCTCCATAATTTTATTATCAAAATATTATGAACTTTTTACAAATGAAGGAAACTCGAAAGTTATGGTTCAAGTAATCTTACTATCTTACTGACAATGTTACATACTATATCTAATCATTAAAAAATTTAATTTAAAAAATAAATATATATAATGTACATTGTAGAGCGAAAGAAACGACACTAACACAACCTTACTTCTTGCTCGCAAGACAAAATAAGTACTGACTGAATTAAATGAAGAAAGATAACACACCTACAACAGTGAGCGACCACTCACTCCTCGGCGATACCAACCTTGCGGTTAGCCCGACGTCATTGTGCGTGTATAGATATGTGTACGTATGTGTGTGTGTGTGTGTGTGTGTGTGTGTGTGTGTGTGTGTGTGTGTGTGTGTGTGTGTGTGTGTGTGTGTGTGTGTAAGCCTGTATGTATGTTGTAGCTACACCCCCCCCCCCCCCGCAATGACGCCATGAAGAATTGAGATTTGATGACGTCCTGACCTGGTGGTGGTGATATCGTTAAATTTGTAGACGGAAAGCGAGAGAACAATAGGACGTGCGCGTCCCTTGGACACATCACACAATATCAGCTGTAGTTCTGGGTTAGCGTCTGGTAGTGTTATTGGTACAATCTCCAGACCTGTCAGATACGCTTGAATTTCCGAGCCCTGGCCATTTCAGCCTAATCAACCCCTATCTGACACCACGTTATTATATTATATACAGTTGTATAAATAATATAGTCGAAACTCGTCGTCATAACCCCCCCCTTTAACCGCCAGTTTTGCCAATGCACGAAAGGAACGCCCTGAAATATATTTAAAAAACCCATTGTATGTCAATCACCAACCCAGACAACTATCCTTATTTGACAAGAGTGCGGTAAAAACATTATGGCGTAACTATCGAACACAAACTCTCCAACTTTTGCACAATGACTTATACCAATGTTTTAACAGATGAATATTTTATAAACTCCTGTACGTTGCATTCTACAACATTCCTTTATAAACAAAACACATATCAGTGAATGGTTTCTTCGGGTTTTTGAAGATTTACCTCTCATGAGTTGGGACAATAGCAAGCCCATCCTACTTCTTCTAATGGCGACACTATGCTTATGGAACTCAAGTTTCGAGAACCTTTAGTGAAATTAATGACAATAGGAAAAAACAAACTCGAAGTTTTTTACTCCATATATAATGCAACCACGGACGGTGACATTTTATTATTTTTCAAACCAAAACGCACTGACACAACTTGAATTACTTGAATTACTTGAATCTAGAACTGGGGTTTCAGGAAGACGGGATGCTCCATGCTTCCTCGGCCCTTTTCATGAGGGTCCATTTCAGTGTGGGCAGGCTGATTGTCTCCATCATCAGCTGGTTGTTGTAGCGTCTAATGGGGTCACGTAGCCTGCTCTTCCTACCTTCAACTAGCTGCACTCCTTTCGCAATCACAACCTCATTCGTGAAGGAGTCCCCGTCACGGCTGCTGGCTAGGTTTTCTCGGACAAGGGCTACTACAGTAAGAGGGTCAAGGGTAAGCACTCCCTCTATGTTTGCGGAGCCTGCTAGCTTATCTGCTCTTTCATTTCCCTTGACTCCTGCATGTCCTGGGCAGAAGATCCATCGCAAGCGTCGGATTTTGCTGTCTTGGATTGTCTTGAACCAATCTGCATAGAGGCTGCCGGTCAATATCTTATCTAGAGTACTCTTTAAGTCTGTAACAAAGGTAGCCTGCTGGTATCCATGAGTGCAAAGCCATTTCAGAGCCTCAGTGATGGCCTTGATCTCCATGCACATGCTTGATGTAGTGAGGCTCGTTACCCCAGATGTCTCCTGGACTGTTACTTCTTGGCAAGAAGCCGTGTAATCCCAGCCTGATTTGATCCCACGCTGAACAGAGCCATCAGTGAAGATAATGGTTTCATCCTCTCTGCAGTTTTCTTCAATTAGAGTCTGGATTTCCGCATGTGTTGCTCCTTCAGGCCATTCACGACATTCACGCCCTAATGTAGCAATCAACTGAGTGAATCTGTCTTTCACCTCGTCCACAAGCTGTACTCATGTCCCTGCTCGTCTGATTGCCCTCACAGTGAGACCACACTCTTCAATGTCTGGGTAATCCAAGTCCTGGGTTAGTCTGACGACCTACTTTGTCATGAAGAGGATTCTTTGGATCTGCGCAGACTTTCAGATAAGCTTTGACCATTGCGAGCCTGTGTCTTTCGTTCATGCCATGTAGGCCTAGCACATGTCGCATTGCAGCAGATGATGTATCTTTTGTGTAACCGAGTATGGCTCTCATTCCTTCGTTCTGGATCACGTCCATCCTTCTAAGTTGCGTCTTGGACAGTGTCAGCTGACCAAACCATATTAATCTACCTGAGACAAGACAAGCATGTCAAAGAGCAAGACCAAATTTCTTTGCGGCATCCTGTCTCTCGCCACCACCTTCACTGCATTCAGCCCTTTCCTGGCCTTTGTGATGATTTTCGATAAGTGCTCCTTTCCACTCAAAGTCATGTCAAACACTATTCCGAGGTTGCGCAGTGTTTCTATTATTATTATTTCTTTTCTTTTGACTGTCTGGGCTTTGATGTGGACATCTGGCATCTGGGCTTCCACTGCTCGATTGTTGAGGGAGCACCAAAGCACTGACACAAGCGTATCGCTACTGAATAACTGACACTCTTTTTATACCAGCAAATAATTAAGTCGGAGAGCAGTCGACGCCACACTTGTCTGTCCCGGGTCTTTTCTCCAAACTCGGCACATCCAGGAGCCTGGGTGAGAGCTTCATCCCTAATTGTGCCTCTATAGGCTCCAGTTGGTCTACCTTGTTTTCTTTTTCAAGTTGGTGTCCAGTACCATGTCCAAGGGCAATCCACGAGAGTCAAGGCAGCTTAACCACTAAAACGTGTCACTGGTGAGTTGTGACGTAGGCCAGACAAAATGTGTTTGAGAAACGGGAAATGCAGTGAACTTTCCTATATTCCGCGCCTAGGAGATTTGTTTTATTTTATACATTTTATTTATGAAGAAAAGTTGTTTTTATTTAGTCTTGCCTCAACTGCAGTCGAAAAACATGATTAAGTTGGCATGGGTGACATTGATTCACTCGTTAAAGGGATATTGAGGACACCTTGCGCCACGATTGTTTTACCGCACTTTAATGTAAATTTCCCTCACTTTACCGCTAGCCAATTGACTGCCAGAGGTACACACTATACACACTGCGCACGGCACACACTCGATGGCTGCTTTGTTCCATAAGTCTCTGCGAGTTCGGTATATTTCTGGCGGTTTCTTTCTTTCTACCGATTTGCTCCTCGTTTGCGCTGATAATAAAATTTCTATTATGACAATGACAATCTTTATTCATCTCGCAGGGAGAAATTTGCCCTGGTCGTTTACAATGGCAGTAGAAGTTACAAAGGTTAGGTGCACTCACGCATATGCACAACAAGACAGGGCATTCGTAATACATGTCTCATGTGCTGGGACAACCCGCTCTGTAAATCTCTCTCTCTCTCTCTCTCTCTCTCTCTCTCTCTCTCTCTCTCTCTCTCTCTCTCTCTCTCTCTCTCTCTCTTTCATTGGTAGCACTGTGTTTTCAGTAGCCTCACTGCAGTTGGTACGAATGAACTTCTATAACTGTCTGTTCTTGCCTTTATGGAAAAGTATCGTTTACTGCGGGGTCGATAGTTGAAATTCCGATGTCAGTAGGTGGCTATGGTCACCAAGCCTTTTTTTTTAGAACATTTGTCTAGTTCAGATATTCAAAGTTACTTACTTTTTTCTCTTCTAAAATAAAAAAAAAATCATTTCCTTTGTTTTTAAGAGGTTCATTTTTAGAAAATTTGAATTGCACCATTTAAAAAACATGCATATTTCTTGGAAATACTCTTTTTCATTAACCCAATAATAGCGGAGTCGTCTGCAAACTTAATTAAATGTGTTGTTTTATATTTACTTCTATGATCGTTGGTAAATATATTGTGTACAAAACTGGAGACAAGACACAGCACGGAGGACCGCCGGTGTCACAAAAGATTGTGTCAGATTATGGTCAGGCTTTGCGCAATATGTACATAATATAAATACAATTTTTATCATTCTTTTTAAATAATTCTTTTTAGATAAAGAAATTGGAATGTAAGTCACCTGGAGAAACTCCAAAGGCGTTGCACTTTCTCGGCATGTCAGCAAAATATATTATACCGTCGCTCGTGAGGACTCACACTGAAGTCTGCGTGAAAAGTCTAGGTCGTCCCGAGGACTGACGGGTATCTGGCACAAAAGACTCGTGCGCCTTAACGCATAAATTATTATTATAGTCTTGCTTCTGATGTGGTAGAAAGTCGAACCTGCTTTAAAGGAAACCCGTGTTAGACAGAAACCTGCAATAACGGGACCCCCCCCCCCTCTTGATAAATACCTCTATAAAACGGAAACCTGTCTAACGAGGAAACGGAAAGAAAAATCCCTTCCATTCGTAGAGTTTCTACCTGTCTAAGACGGAAAATGCTTTGCCCTATCAGCCCTGATTTGAAACAAAACTCTATCAAGTTTGGTTCCAACAGCTCTCTGACCTTTACGCCCAGCCGCAAGGCGAGGAAAAGGGAGTAGGGGTGCGATTTGGGGGTTGATGTTACCCCATCCACGTAGCAGATGGACAAGACGGTGTGGGTATAAAATCTGACCAGTGCCCGTGAAAGTGCTCCAGTGGGGCTCCAGCATGGAAGATGGCAAATTAATATGACGGATTTTTTTTCTGGTTTCCTTGCGATTCTGTCTTACCCAGGCTCGACTGGTTATACATGTATATTCATGTGCTTGGATATTACATATTTATTACGATGATTAGCACAGTAATTTATGCGATTTCAGTTTCCTCTCTCTGTTGATCAAAACCCGGTAAAATAAACCTTAGTCTGTAAACTGAAACTGAATAGCACATTCACAAGGCATGTCTGAATGTGTTTTCGTAAACACACACACACACACACACACACACACACACACACACATACACACACACACACACACACACACACACACACACACACACGCACACAATGTACACGCACGTATCATGATTTTAAAAAAAAATGACGTAAAGAAATAGAGCTTGAAAAACAACTGAAAAAGCAGTGGGCTAATCTAGCCTTCAACTCGCCACCAATTTTGTCTGAGAGCAGGAATTGCTAATGTAGAAAATACTGTCAGAACATGTTGACACTCTAACCAGTATTGGCAAGAAAAAAGGATTAATATAGATTAGCTGGCTATCGTAAATATTCGGACTGAAAGCGAATGTGACTTCACGATAACTTTCCTCCTCTTCCTGATCAATGGAAACCACTTCAGTTCATCGGCAGACTTACGTGGTGCAGCCCTCAAGGCACAGACCTGTCGTCGTCGGCGGCTCCTTTTGTCACGGCAAACGATGGCTGTGCCTGTACGGTACGTCACTTCTGCAGAGAACATCGTCTGGAGTGGCTCAAATCTGCCACAGTCTGACAGACAGTTGTCTGTGTAAAGAATTGATCGTAAGGGTACAACTTTCAACGACCTGAACTTCCAACATAACAAATCCAGATCGTCTGACTGCGACTTATTTTGATCACCGGGCTGGAACTCCTAATAAAAATCCCAACCACTGACGGAGACTTGCTGGTGTGTCTTTTGACGGTCAACTTTATTGAGGATGGTCTACTTGTACTGTCTGATTTGGGATAGGGTTACGGTTAGGGTTTGGGTTTGAGTAAGGGTTGGGATAGGGTTTATGGTTGGATTACGTTCAGGGTTTGTGTTAGGGTCAGTGTTAAGATTAAGGGTCAATATTGTTGATTGTAGTAGACTTGTTAAACTATCAAGTGGAACAGTTGTCAGACTGCTCCGGTGGTTGACTATCAACAAAAAAAACCTCGATAGACCGTCAAGTGGACTGGCACCGACTTCCTTTAGGTGAGCCATGTTTAACGATACGTTTCATTTTAAAAACACTTTCGCTGGCGCTTGTCAGAATTAAGATAATCCCCATTCGTGAATCATTTCTCTTTTCTTTGTCTCATCTTATCATTGTGTTCTTGTTTACTCATACCTGTGGCATAGCGTTGATTAGGAGGTCTCAACCTTCAGCCACTTAACAATATTGTTACTGTCAAAGATTTTCCTTGGAATTTTTTCAATGAAGCGATAAGTGACACTTTCAAATTACTACGTCCCACGCTCGCTTTTTCCAGAAAGCTTGGGTATTATGTCTTCTTCAATTTCACTGACAACCCTATTGGCCGACTGGACAATGTCCACTGCGCTGACACCATTGCTTACTGAGCCACGCCTCTCTGCCAACCACTGTGACACGGAACTCCGCCTCCTACCGTGGTGTCGCCTCGGAGAGTCCGGTCCGCCAATGTACTCGTCATTGTTGTTGTCTAACAGCTCACTGTAATGGTTGCTGTAGGTAAGGTCCAGGTGCTGGTCCTCGAAGATGTCCGACACACTCGGTCGACGGGAGGTAGAGTGCGTTCCTAACTTGTCGTGGTGAATTTGGACGGTGTCCGCGAAAAGCACGTTTCCCTTTGAACCTCGCTTACCTCGTTTCGAGGCTTGTTGAATTTTCGTTTCCTCAGTGACTTGTGCCATGGCCTCCTGTGCCTCTGGTGAAAGACCGACTGAGAATCGGCCCTTTGGACGCTTTTGTAACACAGAGCGAATCTCTGCCAATTGCATTGGTTTCACTTTGGTAAAGTGAACCGACACATCCCCGCTGTTAATCATTATGGACAGCGAGATCTTTTTTCGCCACAAACTGCGGATCACTGCTTATTCTTAAATCTTTTCCTCCTCTCTTGTTCAATTTAAAAGTGTCATCTCTGTGTGTTTACTGTATGTGTAGCCCAAACATCACAGTTGTAGCAGTGTTAGATCTGCCAGAATGTTTTAAGCGCCTCAGTTGTACTGCAAATGGGGTTCAGGAGGAATCGATAAACCACAACCTCACACTTTACTGTTTCTTTTTGTACACAGAATGGGTAGTCGATAAATTTAGCTTTAGAAAAAGCAGATTAGCATTCACTTTATCTCATGGTATAATCATATTTTCCCATGAGCTCAAAATGCTTTTTTAAAAACTATTTGAGTATACTCTGTTTATTTCAAACAATATTATTTCAACAGCCAAACTAACGATTTCCATGCGCTCTATGAACCCAGGACCGATGACGCCAGTTTATGAGGGGTAGCAACTGTAGAATTGTCCTTTCAAAACAGGTTACCGTTTATGCGGCCCCTTGTTTAGAATATGACGCAGCATCTGGGGATATAAGAGAGATAAAAAAAAAAGAAATATTATCATGCTCAAGATTAATTTATCTTGCATGCAGTCAGGAGAGCGATGTTCAAGATATTTTGGAACAGGTCCATACTGATCAATGTGATTTGTATGTATATAATACATATTGCCCTTCCCCTCCCATGGCCCTTAATCTATCACTCTTTCTCCCTCTCCCCCTCTCTCTCCTCTCTTTCTCCCTTTCTCTGTCTCTGTCCCTCTCCTCTTCTCTTTCTATCTCTGTAACTCTCTCCCTCTCTCTCATTCTCTTTCTCTCTCCTTGTCCCCTCCCGCCCCCTCTCTTTCTCGCTCTATCTCATGCTGTGAATATTTTTTATGACTCCTACGTTCTCCTTTCTTAAAACTGTTTCCGTCGTTTTATCCTAGAAAAAATTTTTAAATTATGCAAACTGAGTCCAAAAATGTGAATTTATGCGATTCTATTAATTTTAACAAAGAATGATGAAGGAAAATAATCGGAAATTATGCAAAAAATGACCAAATTTTGCTAAATTATGCGAGGTACATAAAACCATGGGGACAGTTAAAAGAGATTACAGATCTTAGTGGAGGGGAGTTGTGAAGGATTGCCAGCTTTCAGATGAGATAGTTATAAATTAACAATATTGAGAGCTCATGTTTTCATTATTACACCGGATGCGGTGCTTTTCAGACACGCTCCCCCCTCCAACATTTTTTTGGGATGCACATAACACTAAAATATTGGCTAAAAAGGAAAGATTAGAGGTGAGGCTGACAGAGTATAAGGTTACACTCATGTAATTCTCACTCCTACAGGGTGTAAAAAAGGTATTGCCAGTAAAACCAAAACATTGTTTAAAAGAACACAAAAAACAACAACAAGAGCAACAACAACAACAACAACAATAACAACAATAACAAATACTTTACACGTTACGAGGGAGACATTTTTTTAAAAAAGGTTCAATTTAAGTAACACTTGTACACGGTCATAGTGGCAAATGAAGAGGTCCCTACTGTCGTATATTTTCCATCAATGTAAAGGTGTTTATTATGCTTGAGACAGAGCTTCAGTACATTTGACTTAAGGGACTTTTGATATTTCAAAAAGGCTGTAAATGAATTTCAGAAGTATATTGTCGTCGCTTGAATTGCGTTCTATCGTAACCGACATATCACCCGAAATCGGGTGTATAATACAACCCGATTACAATTTTAACAATCTAAATTCTTTCAAAATCTGGATTCAATACCTTTAATAGTCACCAATATACACGTGGTTCGTGAAGTATCGTAGGCACCATCTTGAATATACAATGTAATTCAGAATCGCCTTCTAACGAAAGGGACAATACGCTAGTATGTGGACTGTGTCTTCCATCGTTAGTAAACTTGTATGGGGGGGCTCTCGTGGCCTAGAAGTTAAGGTGTCGGCCTCTCATTCAAAGGTCCCGGGTTCGAATCCGGGTTGCGACCGAAAAATTTTCTTCTCTAAAATTGTCTCCTTTCACCTCCTTTCCTGCTCTGCAGCAATATTCTGTGGTCTGCTTTCGTCACATCCTTTGCCCCCTCCTCTGGGCTCCTGACTCTTTCTACTGCTACTCCTTGACTCCTTCTTACAACTGTTTTTCTGCCACACCCCTTATCTTCTGGTAGGAAAGATCTACACCTGGCCTTCTCGGACAAGGGCCAAAAATCTCGGAGGGCCTATGTGCAAGTTGCGGACGTTAAAGATCCCTTGGCAGTCTAAAATCGATAAGAGTAGGCTTCGGCAGCCACCCGGGCAAAATTCAAAATTTCTACCAACTCAAAGTATTAGGTGTGTCCCGCGTGCTCATGTGACCTTATGCAGTTGCGAGCGCCGTAAAACACTTACCAACCCCCCCCCCCCAAAAAAAAAAAAAAAAAAAAAAAAACTTGTATGCTCACGTTGCTAAGTCACGTACTAACGTTAGTAACAAGAATCTCACTATTAATCTACGATTAAAAATTTTCATGATCATGACTCGTAAACTTTCTCTCTCTCTCTCTCTCTCTCTCTCTCTCTCTCTCTCTCTCTCTCTCTCTCTCTCTCTCTCTCTCTCTCTCTCTCTCTCTCTCCCCCCCTCTCCCAGGGCAATGCCACTGACTGAAGTGTAAGTGTCTATATGCACAGTAGAATTGTAAATGGGTTGACTTATCAATGTCATGCACATACTGTGCCGAAACAACATAGGGGGAACTGCTGCTTTTTCTTTCTTCGTAATTGCTATCGTCATCTTTCCTCTACTTCTTGTATGTTTGTCACTCTCTTGTGAACTGTTATTTCCGGGATGCCTTGATAGCCGAAGCAGATTTTGTGCTGTCGAGGCTAGAGAGGTGAGAAGAGAAAGCCTGACTCCCCGTTTGGACTTCTCTATTGACATCCACCTCTTGGCGCTCATATGACCTTATTAATATGCAGTTGCAAGTACCGAAATAACCTTAATAAAACTTTAAAACTCTCTCTCTCTCTCTCTCTCTCTCTCTCTCTCTCTCTCTCTCTCTCTCTCTCTCTCTCTCTCTCTCTCTCTCTCCCTTTCCCTCTGTCTCCGCCACCCCTCCCCCGTCTCTCTCTCCCTTTCCTCCCCCCCTCTCTCTCTTTCTCTCTCTCTCTCTCTCTCTCTCTCTCTCTCTCTCTCTCTCTCTCTCTCTCTCCCTTTCCCTCTGTCTCCGCCACCCCTCCCCCGTCTCTCTCTCCCTTTCCTCCCCCCTCTCTCTCTTTCTCTCTCTCTCTCTCTCTCTCTCTCTCTCTCTCTCTCTCTCTCTCTCTCTCTCCCCCTCTCTCTCCCTCTCTCGCAAACTTGCAAAGTGACGCACCTAAATCATAAACTTGCTCCGGGTCCATGTTGGTGTTTTGCCAATTCAACCTATTTTCAAAGTTGCAAGGCTGTTCATATTACTGATTCATCCATTTGTGAAACTCAAGCACCAGTAAATACCGGTAGAATGCCCTACCAAGCTTTTTCTTTCAAAATGGAATAACGTAACTGTGACTTTATAGCTTGTTTTGTTTTTTAAAGATGTATCGTAAGCGCCATATATTGTGTGGCGTGAAGGACTGTACCGCTACATACTTTGCATTCACGTACTAACGTAAGAGACAAAATTGGTAATTTTTTTTCACTAAGTAAGCCATTAAATTGATTTTCTGAAGCTGTGACAGAAAATATGGCATGTTAAGATATTATGTTCCATTCATTCACAAGAGGATTTGAAAAATTGCGCACAACTTTAAACCATAGTAGCTCGAAACCCCATTATTGTCGGTTACGATAGTACGTGATTCAGGCGACGGCGTAGTTCACAGACCTATTCAACTGCTCTGCTGAGACAATAAAAACTAAGATTTAACTGCTTATTTAGAAATTTAAGATTTCATACACATACACGCGGGCGCACACACAAACACACACTCATAATATATATATGTATAGATAAAAATATATATATATATATATATATATATATATATATATGGATATGATATATATACAGAGAGAGAGAGAGAGAGAGAGAGAGAGAGAGAGAGAGAGAGAGAGAGAGAGAGAGAGAGAGAGAGAGAGAGAGAGAGAGAGAGAGAGAGAGAGAGAGAGAGAGAGAGAGAGAGAGAGAGAGAGAGAGATTGGGTCGGGGGCGGGCGGAAAGAGGAAATTACGTTTTTTTGTCAAGGGTGATTAATCTTAATAAATCTCATGAACTGCGCTCTTAGACTTATTTTCTTTAGTGGGCCAGGTTCTTGAACTAAAATAATCGATAGGAACCATGGTTTACTCGCTGATAAATAAATCAAACGTGTAGCTGGATTATCTCTGGGAACTTTAAAGATCTGGCTTTCTATACCCCCCCCCCCCAGGAGACCCGCCCATGCCTTCCCACATTCATGTTTTAAAAAGAACACCCCCCACCCCTCCCCCTAAAAAAAGAACCCTATGGAGAAGTACACAATACACTTGAAAAAGTAAAGAAACTGGAGAGCCCTTCTCGGTATGTCCATTTCTGAGGCTCATACAGTAAGCGTAAAAAATATATGTTCATTGTCTTGTATGTACAGGAGAGATTTTTCTCTTTATCAAACTAAATCAATCCTTTGCATTGTACTTATGTCACTGAAGTAGAAAAAAAACCTGAAGGCGCAAAGAATGTTTAGTGGGTAAGGAAGGAACGAGTTCATTCTTGATTATAGGGTTTAAAATCGAGACTTGACGTGTCGAATTCCTGGGCTTGAAAATTTTTTTTCTCCCGCAGTTGAGGGCGCTATTTTGGGAAACAGACTGCTCAGACATGACAATGCTATCTCACACAATTACATTCTTGTTCTTCATTGTACAGGCAGTCAAAAATGGTCTTTGCCTTAGACATTTTTCACATTAACCATATTTTCCGCATTAAAATAACCCGGGTTACTCCCAGGATATAAATTATAGCGTGCTTTCGTGGTTGGTAACTTAAAAGTTAACTGTGTAGAAGTATTCAAAGTGTCTTTTCAAAGGCGTTCTGCTTAGTCCCTTTGCTTTTTCTCCTAGCCGAGGCTCTGGATGTCAATTTGCACTGCATCTACACTAAAACGATCTCTGCAGACGTCGTGTTCACGACTAAAATTCCAGTGTTTTTCCAGTTGTCAGTTATTCAGTTTAGTTTCATCTTTGAACAATACAAAATTTCTATGTGCCCCTCAAATACTGTCGCAGTCTTAATTACCCCCTGTAATATTGAAAAGAGACGGTGCTCATGGTTAACATGTTCCCATAAATAAATTAATGATTTTTTTGTTGTTCTCATGCAAACTCTTACAGAATAAATTTACAACCAGAACGTTGGCCCCCGATTGCTTTTTTCCCCTCTATGGCTTTAACGTCACAGACTACCATTGTCCGTTAAGTTAAGAATTTCATGAACACGATTGAAGGTGCCAACATAAAGAAAGGACATGCCTATCGTGTAGCGAACGTCCCTGCGTCTTCACAGACCTCAGCCATTTCCTGTATCGATAAGTGGCTTTACACAAAACAAGTGCCCTGACCCCCCCCCCCCCCCCCTCCAAAACTAAACTAAAAGCCCCCAAATAAAACCAAAACATAATCAACCAGCCAAACAAAAAACAAGTTACTTCATTTAGAGTGTTATATCTTGGACCATAATGTGTATGTGTGTGTGTGTGTGTGTGTGTGTGCGCGTGTGCGTGTGTGAGTGTGTGTGTGTGTGTATGTGTGTGTGTGTGTGTGTGTGTGTGTGTGTGTGTGTGTGTGTGTGTGTGTGTGCGAGCGCTTTTTTGTTGGAGAGGGAGAGGGAGTCTGAGAGAGAGAGAGTCTGAAAGAGAGAGAGAGAGAGAGAGAGAGAGAGAGAGAGAGAGAGAGAGAGAGAGAGAGAGAGAGAGAGAGAGAGAGAGAGAGAGAGGGAGATTCGCTTTGTTTACAATTCTTATATTCGTCCCTGCCGGTCGATATCACTCATATGAAAGAAATTTCAAAACTGAGTTAACATTATTTTTAAAAAAAACATTCACATTTTCCATTAATTTTAAACAAGAATAAAGTAAATATGACAATATTCGACGAAAATGCAGAAACTTGAAATTTGGCTGTCTTGGCTATGCCACTACAAGGTGACATACAGAAGTAGAAAACTATTCATTCACAGAGAAAAAGCGTATGGACCAAATAGAATTTTCACGAGAATGGACTTCACGTCAAATGCAACAACATGCATTATACTAGGTACCCGAAGCTAAATTTTCAAAGTAGCTGTATTTCAAATTCATCTATTTCATATGAAAGGTCTATGTCTCCTGGGAATTTAGGTACACTACTTTTACCTCTCAGTCAATGTTTAAAAGAATGGCAGCTGTTTCAATTTCACATAATAAAATATTGCTGAAGTCATTAGCTGGCTGCAACCCCAATGTTTGACAGATAGTAAAAGAGTACCAAGTGCACCAAACATCTCTACATTAAAAGAGTACAATCACTATAACATAGAAATGAAGCCTAATATTTTTCGAGACTATGATATCATTACAAGTCAGTATTTTATTGCATCAAACACGATGATCTGTCGTTATTTCAATAAAAACAGCGTTGTCTCGGCCAGCGTCGCACCAGCCTTCGCGGCAAACGAGCCGGCTCAATACTGTAGCATACCGAGTGCTCCCGGTAGTTTCGCAGAAGGATTCATGCAAAATAATTACAAGCCCATGACTTTATTCTTATAGAAAAAGAACTGTTCTTTCTATTGGTACCCTTTTTTAGCCGGCATTTTACTCATTTCGTGTTAAATATTATTATGGTCTTTGAAAATATAGACCCTTTTTTTCATGGTCTAAACGCCAAAGGCCAAAAATGGTAACCACGGGAAACCACGTTCAAAACTGAATGGTTCTCCTCCAATGAAAAGACGGTATTTAACCATCAATCTTTCTGCAAAGCATTCGAATGCATGGATGTCAATTTTTTAACCGGCTAAGCTCGCATTCCGACCGCGAGGAGTTTTCCTTTCCACGGCAATTCTCCAGCTCCAAATACCCGGATAAACAAACAACTTACACTATTATTATTATAACGAAGACAATCTGAACTTCTTCGAAGTGTCCAGCATTTGTTTTAGAGTAAAAGAGGAAAGAAAGAGAGATCTGAATTACCCCAATTTCAATGAAACCACGCGCTCGGAAGGCCGCGAGTCGGCTTACGTGCCGTGTATACGCTACCTGATTATACGTTTGCAATAGCACCATAAACACACGAGAGCGCGCGCGCGCGCCGCACACACACACAGACACAGACACACACACACACACACACACACACACACACACACACACACAGGGGCAAAGCGTCTATATAATCAAATAATCACTGCTTCCCTTTCTAATTTTGAAACATTGTCGCTGTCAAATTCATCCTTAAAGGTAAACCTCATAAATTAAATGTCAAAAGACGTTTGTAATCAACAAATAAAGTGAGGCTGGAATAGAGTTGAAGGGAACATGTGCATGGCAGTCAAAGCTGTTTCATTGCCACATATACCCTGTTCACCCCTTTGGGGCCACAGTTAAAATCAATCACCAGCCCTGATTAAGTAAGCTAACTAACACTGGTCGAGTCTACCTCACAAATGTGAGGGGAACTAACTCTTAATAATCTCTTGACTGCTGCTTGTGCTTTTTTTTTCCCTCGACTTTTTACCGTCCTATAATCAGATCGTGACCTCGGTTATGACACCAGCTCCTGGCCGCGAAAGGCTAACAAAAACAGCCAAATGTGAAATTTAAAAAATAATAATTGTCATGTTCTACCAAAGAGTTAGACTCACTGGTAGATCTATAACATATAGATCTAGTACTGACATCTCTGCTTCTTTGCTTTATGTTTATGTATTCACATCTAAAGTTAAGTTTAATTTTAGTGGGAACTGATATTTAATAAGATACTTTCCCGATTATTTTGGCGGTTGAACATACAATATGAATTCCGGATTTGTTTTCATTCACAACTCAGAGTCGCCGCCTCGAGTAAGATTCTTGTGTGATATCTACAGGCCCTATCTGGTCCCATTTCACTTTGATTACCCTGTCAAACAAGTCAGCCTTCGCCCCTGCACACACACATACACACACATGCACATAGACCGCCTCGGTGGTCTCTTGGTAAGGAGACCGCTCTGAGAGATCTAGAGGAAGGTTGATTACTCTTTTAAAAGCTCTAAAACACAATAAAAACGAATTTTTAAAGTCAATCCAAGTGTAAAACTGAAAGATCAACAGACGATAGCAGCTAGCAGGGCACGCCCACACAGTCAGCTGTTTACGTAAACAAGCTTGAAGTGAGCTAGAAGTTACCGTTTTTACTCCCTTTTACCAATCAGAGTTGTCTACATTTCTGACCGTTCATGCTCGAAAAGGGGTCAACATCTAAAAAAGAAGAACGTTGAAGCAAATATACTCCACAAGGGGAGAGTCATTGGTTGAAGCAAAGGTGGTCATGAGGTAATGGTACTAAAAAATTAATCTCACAGCTACACACTAGCAAGGTCCAAATTCCTTTATCCCGTCACCCAAGCTCACAAGAAACCACACACACTTCCAAAATAAATCAAAATAAAATATTTATAGTCGATTATAATTGTTTATTTTTTTATCTTAAATGAAGCAGACGACATCAAACTTTCAATAGATCAAAAAAACAAAAATTTCATGGGCAGTCACTTTTTGTCTTTCGAACCTCGTAGTTGATAGTAGCACAGTGCGTCTTACGACTGATATTAAGCGGGCAGACAAATATGTGGATCAAAAGAAAGTTTATTGTCAAATGTGACCCCCAAATCCTTTTCAGTTTCGCAAGTAGCCTAGGCTACCTATTGACTGCACTTCATTGCCAATCTTCATGACGTAATCCTGTCTCTTCATCTATTTTCTCACCAACGTGCATGACGTGATATTTTGAGACTTTAAAGTTAAATTGATTAATTTATTTAAAATATAAATTCGTATGATTGTATAGCCTAGATCTGATAAATCCTGCAGTTCCAGTAGCGGTACGTCCTGTTGTATGTAATTGTGTCTTCACCATTTGTTTTCCTGTCCTACAGTTTTGTGTGACAATGAAAATATCATATGTACCTTAAAACCAAGTAAATGCATCTAAGTTATGACGTTTGTGTTGATATTTGTCGTTGTTGTTATCAGTTGTTATTTTTTGCTATCAGTTGTTATCAGGTGTTATTTGTTGCTATCAGTATCAGTTGTTACGAGCTGTTATCTCGTCACAGAGAAATACCGATTGAAACAGAGTCGAGTAATTTTCAATGACATCATTTTTTTCTCAAGGAGTACACATAAAGTCATGTATACATGATAAACAGGGTAGACACATGAATTGTAAACGTTTTGCGCCTGGTTCAGCCCAAAGTACAAGGGGGCTCTCGTGGTCTAGAGGTACGGTGCCTTTCATTCAATAGTTCCCGAGTTCGAAACCTGACAGCGACGGAAATTTTATTCTCTAAAATATCTTCTCCTTTCACCTCCTTTCCTTCCCTCTAACCCTGTTCTGTCGTCTGCTTTCGTCTCCACTTCCTGTCCCCTCCCCCTTTGCCCCCTCCTCTGGGCCCCTGACTTTTTCTCCTGCCTGTCTACTGCTACTCCTTGGCTCCTTCTTACTGCTATCTTTCAGCCAAATCCCTGAACTCCGCCTTCTCGGAAAAGAGCAAAAAATCCAGGAGGTCCTGTGAGCAAGTTGCGCACGTTAAAGATCCCTTGGTGGTCCTAAATTGGATAAGACTAGGGTTCGGCCACCACCCGAACAAAATTCAAAGTTATTTCCTACCAAACTGTAACCAACGTATTTCAAGCAGTTGACCTGTATAATTCTTTCGTTCTTACATGATGCGAATTGCACCCTGGAAAGTAGCACTTTTTGATACTGGATGTCTAAGAAAGAGGACCCATTCAAAGGCCAATAACTCGGCCAACTTTACATCAAATTCAACAAGATCTCGAAAAATGAAAATTTAACCGGGGGGGGGGGCGTTATAGTTTTGAGTATGAAATAAATCAACTACCATGTTAAAAAAATATCATGTTTAAAAATCCTGGGGTTGACCATTTCTCTCCGTACAAACTCCAATAGAGCACTGACTTTTTAAAATAAACCTCGTGGCATGTTTTTGGGTCGTTTCTTTTGAACATCCTATACACCTTTGAGTTTCAACTGTTCAATCGGTATTGGCTTGCTTCCCCCCTCTCCCCCCCCCCCCCCCAAAAAAAAAATAAATAAATAAATAATCCAAATCTAAACAACAATGAACAACAACAACAAAACAACCCCCAAGAAATAAAAAACCCACCAAAAAAAAACAAGCTTAATAATTGTAAGGGTCTAAGTTTGGGGGAATGCGGTGACCATTCATTTGTAAACTTACGGCTTATAAGGCGTTCCTCAAACCTTTCTTGCAACGATACAAGGGCTACTCAAGACACTTCGGAGTGTGGCCTCATCTCACTGGAACCAGACTACTACCACATAACACCTTCTCCGTCTTAAAATTCTCGAACACTTTTTCAGCAAGGTGAGGTATCCATCAGATGTGACTCGTAGTTTTACGGTCTTTTTCCTGAGACCAGAACGGGTCTACCACACCCCTGTAGCTGAATTCTTAATTTTGCGTTTTACCCAATTTTGGTTGACCTAAAAAAAAAACCAAAACCCCAACCAAAACCCCCCCCCCCCCAAAAAAAAAAACCCCCCCTTTATTATAATATACTTCTCGAAGTCGATGATGGATATTCTTCCTCTATTGTAACAAAATTGATGTCAGTCTGGTCGAAATTGATTTGTTCCAAGTTTTGTTAAAATTAATGAACTGATAACCAAGCTACTGTCCTTTTTTTAGTGGGTCCCCTGTTTTTTTGGACACCCCGTTTCGCCATGCCTTCTGTTTTCTTAGCGCGTTAAGTACATGCAGTAGGTCCTTTTCTTCGCTTATCTCTGCCACCCTAGAAAGAATCTCTCTCTCTCTCTCTCTCTCTCTCTCTCTCTCTCTCTCTCTCTCTCTCTCTCTCTCTCTCCCACCAGGGCTGACTGAAGTTGTCTTAAGGCTATTCCAAAAGGGGGGATATTAACATGTCGAATAGAATTGTAAATGGGCTGATTTATCAATATCATGCTCATTCTCGGCCGAAACAACATAGGCGGAACTGCTGCTCTTTCTGTCCTCATCCCTACTATCGTCATTTTCCTTCTACTTTTTTTGTATGTTTGTCACACTCTTGTGAACTGTTATTTCCAGGGTGCCTTGATAGTCAAAGCAGACGTTGTGCTGTTGAGGCTAGAGAGGTGAGCAGAGTAAGCCTGATTTCCCGTTTGTACTTTTCTATTGGCATCCACATCTTAGCGCTCATGACCTTATGTAGTTGCGAGCGCCGTAAAACGTTGCTAAAACTAAAACAACTAAAAGATAGAATTTCAGGAAGCTTAGACTCAGAGTCAGCAACCAAAACTGCCGTCAGCGTACCGTAGGTTGTTGATATTGTGGCTGCCTACCTTGACTCCTTCTATATATCACTGATGTTACGCAGTATCATACCGCTGTATAAATTTAGAGAGATTTGGAGAAAGGTTACATCCTTGTCGTACTCCTCTGTGGACTGGCCTGTACACGTATTTGCCTGACCTCGTTGTCGACCCTGATGCATGTAGCTGACTGTCGTTCTCAATGAAGTTTTCCTTCGGATTTGCTTTTTTATGTTCAGATCTCTGTATGGATGTTGAATAGTTCTTTATATCTCACTTTGTCAAATGCTTTAAAGTAGTCGGTAAAACAGAGGTAAAGGTCTTTCTGGACCTCAGTTGATCTTTCCATGAGCATCTTTAGGGCAAAGACGCATTTTGGGTACCTTTATTCGCAACAAACCCAAATTGAGTTTCAGAGACTTCAGGAAGTATAGGCTATTTTATTCCTCATTCTTTTCATTAGTACCCGCTGCGCAGAAGAACTTTAGTAACAAGACTTACACAAGGATCTGATTATAGAGCGGAATAAAGTCGAGGAACCCCCCCCCCCCCCCCAAACAAAACAAGTACTCACAGCAAGGAAGGAATTATGAGATTATTAGGAGTTAGCCCCCCCCCCCCCCCCCCTCACCCCTTTCACATTTTAGAGGAAGACTCTTCTAATCCAATAATGATTGTTAGCTTACATCATCAATGCTTGTGACTGCGTATGAAACTAGTCCGAAATGGGGGTGAACAGGGTATTTATGTAGAAATGAAATAGTTTTTGAGTGCTATACGCACGGCTCAAATTTAAATTATTTAAAAATGTAATTTATAAGGCCTTCGTGAATGTGTGCATTTTACGGCGATTATGTTCCCAAATTACGAAAGGGAAGCAGGGATTTTTAAAATTTGATTATGTAGACACTTAGCCCCTGGCTCCAGTAAATGAAGCATTAATTTAACAGCTAGCACGATTTTCGTTCATTTGCCATGTTAGAGATCTTATCAACTTTTCTACCGTTCACGAAAGCTACAGACTCACACACAGCTCATTGTGTGTTCCAGCATAGAGTGTGAACCAAGGACATTTATTATAACATTTGGAGGGACTCTCATGTCTTTGTTGAGGGGCGCCGAGAGCGGCATGCAAGGTGAACAATAAAGGCCGCCGACTGTAGGCAAGGCAAAGATCGTGTAATAGAGAATCTTTGGGCAAAGGGCAGACAAAGACCTTGTTCTTTGGGGCAGAGGGCAAATCTCCGTGATTTTTCTATTTATAGAATCTTTGGGTCAGAGACCGTATCAACAAAATTCTCCACTACCAAGATGTTTCAATTGCCCTATCTCGCGTCCGCTCGAAACTAAGGCGCTACTTTGAGCTAGCGCGTGACGGCCCGTGATGCGAGTGTAAACAAACGTTCCAGCGCTTTTGATTGAAAGCGTGCAATTCTGCCTTCGGGCAGGGGGAGAGGGAGAGAGAGAGAGAGAGAGAGAGAGAGAGAGAGAGAGAGAGAGAGAGAGAGAGAGAGAGAGAGAGAGTTGTTGCTTCATACCAAGAAGAGACAAGGACAGTTTGAAACTGCCAGATATTGTTATATAAAAGATCGTGTCATCAAGTCATAAAAGTAAATTGTTAAGCAAGACTGAGTGTCGCCGCAATAAGTTTTCTTCTTAAATTGGACAAAGAAATTTACTCTCAGAGCACACTGTCAATATTTGTCTGGTAATTTTGTAGTTAAAATGATGTACTAAATGTTTTACTATCATTCGGCGCAGTCAGCACTCCGCAGTGAATATACAATATCGAACAAATGATGGCGATCGCTACAAAAGGACTGAATTTAACTTAAAATGGGCTTTCTTCTTACACATTTGATCTTAATGAAAATGCAATAGTGCAACACTACGTTTCAAGTTACGGTTACTGGCAAAGTTTCATATTTTTTCATTCAGCAGTTTCTGAGAATATACTGTTCGCAAAATTTGGCCTTAGCTCCATTAGTATATATAATAACATGCACTGTGCGCTCAATATGTGCCCCATAATAATCTAGATATATTAAATTCATGAAGAAACGTTTTTAAATCTTGCCCCAATTGTTGTGAAAAAATATGATTAAGTTAAGACAAATTGATGCCAACTGCTGTGCAAAGTTTAGGTTACATTGATTCACCCGTTAAAGAGATATTTGAGGATAAATTGGGTCACGAATTTTTGACTGCACTATAAAGATTGTTGTGTAGTCTGACACTAATAAATACATTGACTCATAGTCCACTGTCTGGCATTTGCAGGAATCACCTTTGATTTCAATTACGTGTGACTCCTGGAGCATTTTCAACTTTAGATTCTGTCTAATGTGTGCTTTATTCACCAAAGGCTTTAAAATGTGTTGTTGTTGTTTTTCTATAAACAGCTTCCAACAAACCAACAACGTCGACAGGTTTAAAACTGGGCTTTTTCAAGCCACCGTGATGACAATGTCCAAACTGTTTCTGACTGAGGAAAGTCAGGTGCCTTGCATGGGAAGATAGGAATCTTCTCATTTCCCTGTGCAGTCCTTGCAGACTTCATCGTAAAGTTTCTTCAAAGTGTATCCTCTTAAGGTACGTTGAAAATTACATTTCAAAGTTCATAACATCTTTAATAATAATTGCAGCTTTGCTGTTGTTTGACTTTTCTTAAACTTGAATATTTATCAAAAAGCTTTCAACATCATCTCTGCAATTGCTTGAAGGCGATGCGATCATAATTTTGTCAACCATTACATGTCTCTTCATACGAAAATGGAATTGTTGGGGGTCTGGATTGTCAAGATTTCCACGTTTTCCTCTGATGACTGAGAACAGATTTTCAAGCGCATCTTGATTGCACCGATTTGTGATTAAGTTTGGGGGGCGATGGGGCGAGATTGGGCGATTTTTTTTTTGGGGGGGGGGGCGCTAGTGGGTGTTAGCTCATTCGCTACGTATTATTTTCGGCTTGTGGACGAATTTTTTTGGTAGTTCTCCTAGTTCTACCTTCACAAGTGCAATTTGTGCCACAAGACCTTGCAAAGCAGTGATGTTGTGGATTCACTCACTGACTCAGGGTAACGCTTTTGCAACTTCCTTTTTGTCTTCTGGGCCAAACATCATTATCTTTCAACCGCCTACGTGTCTAATGCAAACATTAATGGTGCTGTGATGTAGCTCTGATTGGTTACGATTTTCGACAGAAAATGACACAAGTGGCCAATTGAAAACTTTGAAAAGTTTATCATCAAAGTCATTACAGAAATCAGAGAAAAACTGGGATGTGAGACAAGTGGTTATTTCCGAGATTATGTAGTGTCCCAATTGCTTTTGATACACTGCGACTGAGCACGTGCACAGCCAAACAAAGCCTTCGTCGTCCAAAACTTGACACACATTTAGACACTGTCTTTTTCCTAGAAATTTTCTATAACTGCTCAGCTCGCAGTTCCATCATGATGGGTAGGCCTCTGTAGAAATTGAGCCTTGGTCACACACAAGCCGTAACTTTCAAACCAACATATTATTTAAAAAGCTTTTTAGTGGTCTCTTACTCCTACTTACAATGGAACAACGAGCTGCATAACCCGCACCAAATTATGCGCTGATCAGGAAGAAGGTCAGCGGTTGACGGGCTACCCCTTCCCTCGGCGTGTAGTGCTCGCGTACATTTTTGCCCCATTGCATTGAGTGTGTGAATGTGCGTGTGTGTGGGGGTGGGGGATATGGGGCCGG
>NW_004797617.1:373804-395341 GCF_000002075.1 Aplysia californica
AACGGATAACAGTGAATGAAACGGTATAGCTTAGACATAGTTTACAATACCACTTACTACTTACAACTTTCTTTCCCAGCACGCAGAGGCCATAATGATGAGATATTCCCACGTGGCAAATTTCCATGGTTTTTTCTTACAAATATCTGGTCAATAAAAGTTTTTCGAGGAGAAACAGATCCCTCCGACCAATATAGTTGCCTGTGCAACAAATGGGGCATCGTCGATGACAGGTCGGTACCGTGAATTTTTGAGCTTCTTGAAGAATCAGTCACTGGAGGACTTACTGTTCGCTGTGTCATTCAGAAACACCATTTAATGGCAAAAAACCTGAGTGATAGTCTGCGTGACAAACCGGCTATTTTCACCAAGAGTGTTAAACAGATCAAAGCCCAAGCTTTGAATTAGAGATTATTCTAACAACTGTACACTGAAAATGACGAGGAATTTCAATTTCAATGCTTACTAAAGTGAAAGAACACAAGAACAACATTGCGTTCCTCACAGATCTTTTCACAAAGTTCAACCAGGTCAACTTGATACTGCAAGGGGAGACACCAACCTGATCAAGGCAAAATCCATGCTTTCGTTGTTCTTATCGAAATTGGAAGTGTACCGCCGAAACGTTGGCAGAAGAGAATTTACTCAGCTTCCTACCTTGGCGGAAACACTGAAAGAAGGGCACGTGTCTGACGAGGAACTAGACATATATACCAACCACCTTAGAGATTTGCTTGCTGATTATTATGAAGAAAAGGTTTACTGATATTTTTTAATAGGACATTCCAGACTGGGTACCGGATCCATGCAACACTGAAGCAGACAGTAACTTGCCAGTAGCAATTGAAGAAGAGTTTCTGACAATGAAAAGTGGCTTTGAAATCAAACCGTTATTCAATAGGTCTTACCAGTCATTCTTATTGAAAACTGTTATGCAAGACAAATACCCCTCCCTGTGGGAAAGGATCAAGTTGCTGTTCATCGCTTTTCCCAACTCCTTTCTAGTAGAAAGGAGATTCAGTACAGTGACAAGGTTGCTGACGAAGCAGCTGAACAAACTAAGGATCATAGAGCATGGCGATTTGTGTCTGCTACTGACCAATCTGAAACGGGGATGTTGATAAGTTGGTTTCCTCTTACCATGAGGTCCATCCTTCCCATCAGGGTCGAGTCAAATAATTTCTTTGTATATGCCTACTCCGTCGATACCTCAATGTGTATTTTCTTTCTTAAAATTTTTTATTTTTTTTTAAAGCAACGACGACGAAGCGCTTGGCCCGTTTTAAAAACAAACAGGCCTTTGCATCGTAAGAATAGCCGATCCATTATTAATTTTTAAGTGCATTGAATGAGCTTTTTGTTTTTTTCAACTCGACTTGGGGAAAAAACCCAAACAATCTTGCACTTTTGGTGCAAGCCTCTCAACGCAGATAACCAGAATATTCTGTAATATGTACTGAGCCCACAGCCACGACAGTTCGCGACGTCACGACACAGTACAGCAAGACTGTCTGCTAGTCACATCTCACCAGAAGTTCCCCACGGTAGTGAGCGGGAGTCAAAGGAAAGCACAAGCCTGCTCGCAAGCCTTCCATTAATCGAGCAGACTCCATCTCTACTGCAATTGCCCCATTTAGCTATGATACTGACGGGGACGAGTTCTTGATCAGCTTCACCGACTGGTGACGTATTCATTGACCCGGGGGGGGGGGGGGGGGGGGGGCGAATTCAAGACCCCACGGCGCAATGCCTGTCTAGCAAATTCGGGTGCAGACCTGATAATTGGTCAGGGAAATAAAAGCACCGATGAAATCACAGTTTTCTATGTGATCCCATCTGACGCGGCCATGTTGGTCATGCCTTGCTGTAGTTCGATGTTCGGAGAAAATCAAAGGCGTCGAAGGGTTCACACCTGGGTATGATCCTTTCATTGTAAGGTCCTTGCACCTGAGGCGAACATTGTACCACTCATCGAGAAATTTAGAGCGGAGATGTTATCGTATGCATGAGCGTGGATGATCTATGAAGGTCTTTTTTGTTCAGCAAAGAATGATCTAAAATGTTGGAACTCAAACTCCACAGTGGGATTTTAGCAGTGACTTTTATGTTGTTAAATTTGTTGCTTTTTGGGGATTCTTTCCTTCTTTCTTTCTTTTTCTTTTTTTCCTTTTTTTTTTTTTTTTTTTTACAACGGAGTCTTTAGTGAACCGGGATCATTAACGATGGGATCTGAAGTGGAGACTACTATGACAGATTAAACTGTGTAGAGTACTATTAAAGGAGACTCTAACTTTTACCCCCCCCCTCCTTCATCTTCCTTAGAACACCAGAGAAGTTATTCTCCATTGTTGTTAAGCAGGTACTGAATTCTTTTTTTAAATATGGAGCCGCTATGACATCTATTTAGACATCAGTTATAGTAGGCTAATGAGATAAATGGGTTTTAAAACATAAAATAAGTCTAATTGACAGAGTGAACTCGGCAAGCTTAGGAGTGTATGATTATAGTGCGGTCAAAAATTCGTAGAGCAAATATTGTCAAGTACCTCCACAAGTATCTAACATAAACTCTCCAGCTTTTGCACCGCGACTTGTATTTTGTCTTAAAAGAATGGTATTTTGTGAACGTCTGTTAGCTCTATTCTAGAAAAGTCCTGAATAAATACTAATACACGGTCTTTGGTATAACGTCCTTGTGCGAACCACAGATTCTACACTTAGGCCTATTTATAGAATTCTGTTGTGTGAACAAAGACCGCGTATACACGGTCTTTGGTGTGAACAAAGATTCTCCATTGGTGTGAACATAGAAGCGTTGGTCGAGCAACGGGCAAGCAAGCTGAGTGCAAGCTATGCGCTAGCGCCTGGAAAGTGGCAATTTTATTGCTTTTGATCTGAACACCTGAGCTATTCTGCTTGTCAGCGCTCGCAGCTTGCTGGGAGCCTCGTCTCAGCTACTGGCAATAATCTAGTAACTTTGGTCTGGGCGCCGCTTACAGAACTAGGGACAGACGATCTTTTTTGCTTGTAATCAAAGAGGGGATGTTATTCGATGGCTCATCTTTTTAAAAAAGTTTGCGTCGGTGGCCCTCAGACTCGCAACCGTAAGGTCGTGGGTTCGAATCCCGTCAGGGACCCGACGTTGTGTCCTTGGTAAGTCTACGCGTCCACCAAAATAAGATCATTTCCAAGCCATGCTATTGTACGAAGTTATTGCATGGTGTAGAAGCGACTCAAAAAGATCCGCGTCCACCAGCGTCACACCAGCTAAACCTATTTTTAGCCTAGTGTGTTATGATTACGAGAACAACAGACAGCACAGGCGATTTATTTACCACTTTAAAAAACTAAAAAGCAACAAATTATAATTATGGGAAAAATTGTTGGTAAGTTGGGACGATGAGAAGAAGAAGAAAAAAAAAAAAAAGGTGGGACTGGGATTCGAACCCACACTCACAAAAATAATGTTTGCCTTCAAACGCAGACACGCTGTTCAATCGGCCATCAGAACTTTTGTCAGCTGAGGGTAAATTAAGCTTCATATACAGCACTGTTTCAGGAAAGGCAAAGCGACATGATACATCGAGATGTAGATCTAGAATCTAGGCCCAGATCTAGGCAGATAAGGTCTGGAGAAAACTAAAATTTGGCGGAAAATTGGAAACACTAAACATTAGAGAACGTAGATCTAGATCTAGACACGTCCCTAGCTAGGTCTAACCTGGCCTATTTTTAGCTCCCCCGAGAACGAAATAATCTAGATCTAGATATCTAGGTCAAGTGCTTTAATTTCATTTTTTTGCTGTTTTTCAGCAATAATCTGCTATTGTACAACATATTATAATGAGATACAACTTTATTGATCATGCAAAGTACAATGAAGAAGTAAAAATGTACTTAAAGATGCAAATTTCCTTCCAAAATGAGTAGAATCGAGGCTTTCTTAATAATAATAATAATAATAATAATAATAATAATAATAATAATAATAATAATAATAATATAACATCTCAGTCCCCTACACGACTGACGAAAAAGCGTGCATGCAGGGAAATCGCGTAGTCAGGCAAAGGCAGTCAATGACGGACAAAAACAAGCTCATTTGCATGTGAGCTTGGCCTGCAAGTGACGAAAAAGCGCAGTGGACGCGGGGCCTTAAGTCGGTTTACGCGAATTTTCCTCACTTCACCCAGGTGAGAATGGGTACCTGGTAGTCTTTGAGCGCTTAATCAGCTGCTTGCACTGTATGCTTACTGGGAAACTGAGAATGTATCTGAGTGTTTTATGGTCAGTGGGTAATAATATGTGGCACAACGTGGTGGAATCAGGCACTCGTCAATTTTTGGGCATGTGGAGTTATTGATATCACCTGAATGCTTATTTATTTGCCTTGCTTTCACTTTCAATGAAAAAAATATCCAACAAGCTTGAATAGAAGTCAAGATACTTGCGATTGAAGAAGATGGGTAGCTTGGTTTCAGTGGTTAAATGGCTGCCAAAGTTTGGCAACTTCAATAGCTTAAGAGTCCTTGAAAATTGAAAATTACAGATTGTGTGCCTTTAAACCAAGGGTTTTCAGTAATATTTAACTGGAAATGTGTTTTCATACAAACATTAAAGGTGTTTAGGCAAAAATAAATCGATAAAAATTGCTAAACTCCTTGAAAAATGCCTTTTTCTCTTATTTCATTATTTTGACGAGCGCCTGATTTCACCACGATGCCTCACATATAGTGTTAAGCGCATAGAGCATGCTGTAGAGCGGGGTTATGCGCTATACAAATGCCATCTATTATAAATCATTATTACCCGAATTTGAAAATTTCGGAGTTTTTAAAGAAATCTGTGAATTCAGGTCACTCGCAAACTGAAAATTAGAGAGGCGCTACTGCATTGGAAGCAGGGACGAAGGCTGATTTGTTTGAAAGGATTTGGAGTCTACATAATTTGATAAGTAGGCACCACGTCAGAGTAGTCCTACAATGGATTCCTGCCCACACTGGGATACCGGGAAATGAAAGAGCTGATGCTCTTGCAAAGAAAGGAGCTAGCCTCCCTCAGCCTGAAATTCCTACGAATTACACCACCAAATGATCAAGTCAAACCTCAAGGAAGAGTGGATGAATGACTGGGCCACAGGTACGACAGGAAGGAGGATGTATGGCCACATGAATAAACCACTGGTCAAAAATCCAATCAATGAGTTGAGAAGGGGAGATCAATCCAAAATCTTCCAACTTAGAACACAACATGTACCCCTCAACCAACATCTCAACCGAATTGGAGTAAAGTGGTCTGCTGCCTGCCCACTATGTGACTACCCCTCTGAGACAGTGGAACATCATCTGTTCTTCTGTAGAAAACTAACTGATTTAAGGGGATGTTTTCATCTCAAGCTACCCCGCACATCTAACTGCCTCTACTCCTCAAAACAACAATTAGAACAGACATGCAGCTATTACCGAATGGCATCATGCAGAAGAGTTAACGCTCAGATGCTACTGGATCGCTAACAACAACAACAACAAAAACAACAAAGGGAAATCAAAATGAGACAAAGAACCAGGCAGAAAAGAGGCTACAATATGAACATAATTAATAATAAGACTCCTTTTTCGGGGCGGCATCACTGGGTTGTGAATGAAAACAAATTCTGAAGTACTCATCTGCCAAAATAATCGAGAAATATTTAATTTAATTTAATAATTTGCATTCCTACTTTGGGTAAAACGTAAACTAATATAGCTTTTAAATACTCGGTGGGATTAATGACCTAAAGATTTTTCAAAAGTAATTTTAACTAAAGATGTGAATACCTAAACAGACGGCTAACAAGCAGAGATGACAATACTACGAATTACATGTATTAGCAATTTGGGTTCAAATTTGGCTGTCATTGTCCAGGCTAGCTTTTTGTGGCCAGGAAATCATAATCGTGAGCTGATTTTAGAACGGTAAAAAGTCGAAGGAAAAAAACAAACAAACAAGCACTCGCAACAACTACGAGATAATTAGGCATTAGCACCTCCCCCTCCCGGTATCGTTCTGAGGTAGACTCCACCAACACAATTGTTAGCTTACATAATCGGTGCTTGTGACTGCTTATAAAACTGATCTAAAAGGGGTGAACAGGGTATTTTGACGCAATGAAACAGTTTGAGTACTGTGCACATAACTCAAATTTAAACTATTTAAATTTATAAGGCCTACGTCAATGGGTGCACTTGACGGCGACGGTGTTCCCAAATTACGGAAGGGAATAAGTGATTATTATTTGATTATTTTATAATGTAGACCCTTCGCCCGTAATTGGTACCCAATTACACACGTTTGCTTTCAAGACTCAAATTTGCAAATTCAGATCGCTAGCAAAAAACGAAATTAGTAAACGTGTGCGAAAAAGGCGCAATCGGGGAAAAAAACTCCCCTGATATACCGTATTACGTGTTTCTATTTATAGTGCGCAACTTATAGTCCAAATATCCTCAACTATTGAACACCTCCAGCTTTAGCACAATGACTGGTATAAATTGTGTGTCGTAACAGGTCAACATTTTTGTGAACTCTTGTTAGCCTTATTCTAGAAAATCCTTAACAATAAACACTAATAAAAAATCCCAGTGGGTGGTGTCTAAAGATTTAAAGAGGTTTACATCCCATGACCAGGGATACCTTTAAAAGCAATTCTGTCCTCTGTTCTTATTGAACGCATGTTTTGAGAACCTTTAGTGCAAAAAAAAAGAAAATCTTAATAACGAAATCATTTCTTTTTTCAACAAGAGTGTCATTAGTTAGCAGTGACGTAGGTCGTATGCGTATGTATAATGTGTGTTAGAAATGGGAAGTGCTGGAACTCTCTTATTTTCCTAGAGAGGTATTTTATATATAAATTTATGAAGAAAGTAAAAAGAAATCTAACTGCAATTGTTGTGGGAAAATACGATTAAGGTAAGACAACTTGCTACATACTCGTGTGCAAAGTAAGGGGGACATTGATTCCCGATGATATTTGAGAATAAGTTGCGCCACGAGTTTTTGGTCGCATTCTGATACATGAAATACTTAACTATAGCCATGCACTGCTTAATCGAACATGGCCATTGCCGCCACTCTTTGCTCTCAATAAAGGCTTTGCTGTTGTGTGAACCTAGCATACTGTCGGCCTCGCCATTACGCCTGAATGAAGGACAAAAGTGTTTCATTTCTAAGGAAGTAATCCATCATTCCAACAATTTTTGTAAATCAGCACTATTATAACACCAGTCTCGCTATAGCCGAATGCATACGGGAAATCCCCATCTGCCCTTCAGTAACAGTTGTAGTCCGAGAGCCGGTGTCACAGGATATTTCGGAACCGGACGAATGGGAACCATTCCGATTCATCCTGGCCCTGGTGGCAGGATTTTTGGAACCATTCCGATTAATCCTGACTGTAGTGGGAGGATATTTGGGAACCACCAGGATATTTCGGAACCGACTAGAAGGTCTTTAACCCACATGAATTTTTGACTTTATGACTTTTTCCAAACAGATTTTGTGGTCGCTTTGATGAGGTTGGGCAATAAATCTCTTCTCACTGTAATAGAATAACGCTTACTAAAATACTAGTTTATAGTCCAAGGGACACGATCAAGTAATTAAGTATAAGCTGTTAATTAAGCATTGTTTGCCCTTGTGAAGAGCAGCAGAAAGTAATGATCAGCAATATTCTGTTTGCATCATTCCTTGTCAAAATTCACCGAGTTACAATTCACTGTACTCTAGCAACGTGAGATTACCAGCTACAGCGAATATCTGTGAAATGGAGAGTGAGACAGAAGTGCTACATGACGGGAGTAGGCCTATTGTTTTTGATATCCCAGATCATATCTGGGAACAGTTGAATGAAGACAAAGAAGTGGAAATTTCTGTGCCAAGCCAGCCTGTATCCAGTGATTCCAGCGAATAGAAGGCCAGGCGTTCAACTACATCCATTACTGGTACTGAGTATTCTCTCTCTCTCTCTCTCTCTCTCTCTCTCTCTCTCTCTCTCTCTCTCTCTCCCTCTCCCTCTCCCTCTCTCTCTCCCACCCGCAGGGGCGAAGGGTGACCCATCAGTTTGGGCACGCAAAATTTAACGAAAAATTGCAGTTTGGTCCATAAACAGCTTTCTTATAGGCCTACAACCATATTTTACTTTGGAGAACAATCTAAACTCAGGGCACCCAACTTTTCACCCATTCCCTTCCATATCGCTCCTTCAATCACTAGAACTAAATGTAGGCCAAGAATCTACAAAACCTAGATAGATTTACCTAGATTAGATCTAGATCTAGAGTGGATGTACCCCCAACGACACAGTTGCATGCTCAGAGACTCAAAGTTCAAAGCCCGATTTTCATTTTCTGTTAATTGAACTTGATTTGGTGAAAGTTTTGGTGTAGACATGAATAATAATCTATTTTCCCCAGAAACCAGTCTCTTTTCACATCAGGGATGGTCTTTTTTCATTAGATATTGAGGCCTTGTGGCCACTGGGGGTACGTGGCCACTGGGGGTACATCCACTATAGATCTATAATGTAAAAAAAAAATGCTCTGATGGTAGAAAACGATGGAATGGCACAATCAGGGCCCCCATCCCTTCTGATAAATGGGCACGCAGGATGGAGCAAACAAGGAAATTCCTACTTGATGATACTCTCCCAACCTTCAGCGACCGGAAGGCCAAGAACAAATTAATTTTCCAAGCACGCCACAAGTAATTCCTGAATGGAAACAAGTTGATGTTTAAGAAGAGTGGGAAGGATCTGGAGGTAGTGGCCGACCAGAAGGAGCAGCTGACCATCATCCAGTGCACCCACAGTGGAATTGGCACATCCAAAGAATCAAAAGCGCTTGGTGGTCACCTGGGTTGGAACACTGTGGCAAATCACCTCTCCACCAGATACGAGGAGGATGTGAACGTGAGTCTACTGAGTACTTTTTCAACCCCTGCCCGACCATTACTGAGAGGAGAGTCCTCTGCGAAAGAATGGGATGCCTGAGCGCCCAAAAGGTCAAGTACTGCTGGATGGTGAATGGTCACAAGATTACTGAAACCCTGGCCTCTTCCTGTGTTGGCCTACCTGATATCTGGTAACCAAGAGGACCACCTGATGGTCAGAGTTGTCATTACAGAAGCGATTGCCAATGCAGGTCCAGGTTCAGTGATCCAGCAATTCTTTGGGCGGGAGCCCGTCTGGAAGTACATCCTACGCACCAATATGCCACGGTCATCAGTGTGGGGCACAGAAGTTGAAATATTCACGGCTTCCCAGATTCTGCAGATGGATATTTACACCTACACATTTGGGCAAGGCACTTCACCCGACCAGGACAAACTCTCCTGGGGTAGATTCCCCTATCTATGTCTCCTGCAATAGTGGAGGAACAAACAGCCGCACAGGAAGCCGCTGCAGAGGAGTCGAAGAAACGAGTGGACCAGTGCAAACCATACACGTTCACCAAGGACCAGCCTACACCGCGCGCACTTTATCAGGACAACACCAGGTGTCACTCTGCACCAGTGGTTGGATTTAGATAAACGAGTGTACTCTTTTACTCTTTTACTTGTTTTTACTTGTGTATTTTGCACAAACTCAAGAAGCTCGCCACTGGTATAATTCTACCTAAAATAAGTTTGCATAGTTTTGCATTTTAATTATGTTTGGAAGTAAAAAACGTTTATGAAAAATACAAGGGAAGTGCTTTGATTTCTTTTCTCTTTCCTTTTTTTTTTTAAAACTTTTATTTTGATGCTTTTGAAATTTTGAAGTGTGTACTGGAAAATTACATTGCCAAGTTTTTTGTTGAAGCCTGTGAGCCAAATGTACACATATAAAGCTGCCAAGGATTGTGTCATTTTGTCCTCTGGTTCTATGTTTTCACGTAGCATTTCAATAATGTAATGATTGTGGTTTGAAAGTTGCCAATAAAAATGTTTAATTGTATTCATTTGTCTGTTTCCTTTGATTGTGAAGTGTGAGACACTGCGTATCACACATGGATGACGGAGGTTCCGAAATATCCTGGAGGTTCCCAAATATCCTGCCGCCATGTGCAGGATAAATGGGAATGGTTCCGAAATATCCTAGGATTTTTGGAAACCAGTTCCGATTTATCCTGATTCCGAAATATTCTACGACTAGACTTCATGTCAGTCGGGGGCCAACTTGTATCTTATGGGCATATTTTTTTTCTGCTGGTTGAAATACACCAACCCGTATCTATGGCTGGACAATGAGTCGCTTTAGCAAAATCCGGATAATATATTAGTCCACCTGTTCGGCAAATAATATGTTATGAACCGCTTCGACAAATGGATTAGAACCACTTCCACAAACGGGTTAGCATCACTTCAACAAGTGGGTGCACCCACTTCGGCAAATGGGTCAGGTAAGAGGGTTTAGAGTCTGAAATCGGATAATGTTTCATTGAGAATTACCCGGTTATCCGGATAGTTTATCCGATTTTGCCCACCTCTACCCGTATCTTGCAAGAAGGATTGCCGATGTACTCAAGGACAAGTCGACCAAGATTCGCGCTAACGCTAACAGCTCCTCTCGTCGCGATGTCACAGGCTGCACCGAAAGGTGCACAGCACGCCTGCTGTCCTCCCTCGTGATATGGACTCCTCTAACAAAGCATGGAGACATTGGCAGACAATGCCGCATCACTGTCACACGACACCTCCGTGTAGATTACTAAAATCAAACGTTCGACAGAATTGAGCGTCAATCACAGTATCATCACAGAAGGTCGCACAATGTGCGTTTGGCCTGAAAACAAAATACAAGTGTTTCTTTCTTCAACACCGCACTCATAAACATAAACACTGATGTACGTGTAGAATTCACTAGTACTATTGGAATGTTAAGAAATTGAGAACTGTCTGCAATACCAGATATCGACGAATACATGCACATTCCTGAGATTATTAATTTATAAAGCAACAGTGGGGAGAGTAGAAAGAGAGATGGAGATATTTTAAGGTGGGCGGGGAGATGCATGGCTCATTTCGATATTTTTTTAAATCGGCCTCGTCCTTGATCAAGATCTGATCCGTTCTTTGTCAGTATGTGTGCACGTAGGTCTATCGCTCGGTAGAACCAAAGAATGCAGGACCCCGCTACGTCACCACGAGGACGTGACGTGATAAGCCTGGTTCGTGCCACATAAACATGCACACACGCAGTGTCTCACTCACTGACTCTTATATACATTCTTGTGCGACTCTCTCTCTCTCTCTCTCTCTCTCTCTCTCTCTCTCTCTCTCTCTCTCTCTCTCTCTCTCTCTCTCTCTCTCTCTCTCACTCTCTTTCTTAAGCATGGAGAGCTTTTTCTGTCAAATAAAGAACCCACGTCTGATCAAACCGAGATGGATTATTAGTTTTCAGGAAGCAAGCCAGCAACAAGATGGTAGACTCAGTCAGAGACTTCCAGAAGATGAATAGTTTATACTGTGTCACAGGAACTGTATCAGCACATTGTTCCAGAGACCATCAGCGACTTTTATGAAAGAAAAAGACAGGGGAACTTTCTGAAAAAGAACCCAAACGTCTAAGGGGCAGTACTAGTTCGTTTAATTTTCGTGAATATTGGGGGTTTTTTCTGTGGAGAAGCATGCTCATTGATACCCCATAAAAACACCCTGATCATTGGAAACAAGCCTACTTATGCCGAATTGTAGAGGAGAAAGGGATGAAGATCACCAAAGAAGAAATACAAAAACGTGCCTTGGAACATGGGGGCAAATGGGGGACGGATGTCAGCTTCCGTGTGTCATCAGCAGTCAGTGATTTGCTTGCCTCAAACTCTAGCTATCACAGAGACTGCTACTCCCGGTTCTACACAAGAAGTTCAATGCGATCAACTAGCTCACCTACAACGCATGGCAATGCCCTCAGTATAATACTGGTTGACGAGATTCGATCAAACAAGTCACGCCTGTGGAATAGTGTGGAAGTCCATGAACGCTATACAGTATTGAACTTGGAGGGAAAGACAAATGTCGGCTTTCATCACTACCGCAGTTGTCACCATTTTGCGACGAGTTCAGTCAGCACTAGTGGCACATATGGTCGTCGACAGCTACTTCAGACTGAGCACAAAGTATTACTGTACAAATGCCCGCCAGAAGGGGACAAGTCGTGTGTACAACCTGACTGAAGAGTAGCCTTTGCCACAGCAAAGAGTCGTGCTGAAAGTCACAACTAACAAGGAACAACTGATACAAATTGTTGTACATCGTCTTTGCAGTATGCTACCTCCAATAGGAGCAGATGTTGTCATCACTAAACCAGATCCACACCCTATACACATGGGGTCTGAGCTTCAACAACACACTCTGTATCGTGAAGAAGCTGGTGTCATCAACGAATTGCCATTAGGACAGAGGGACATCAGGGTCATTTCTGATGACAGCGATGTTCTCGTTATCATGGCCCATCATCTCTACATGAGCACCAAAGGAATGTCATAAAATATGACCCTGTCCATTGAGTCGTGCACATCCACACATAATGTCATAAGTGTCAACGACGTTATCAGACAGCTTGTAACCATAATGCCTAATCTGCTGGCAGCTCATGTCCTGAGTGGTTGTGACACAGCTTCTTCCTTTTCTAGAATTGTAAAGATGATAGTACTCAAGAAGCTTGAAGTATTCATCATGGAACTGGTGCTTGGGAAGATGTCTGTTCCATTCCTGGAAATCTCTGAGTCATGCCTCCACTTCACTAATCTGCTCTATGGGGATGAGTCTGGAGCCAATCTGAAAACAGTTTGAGTCAACATTTTTGGGAAGACGTTTGCTGGAAAGAGACACATTCCCCCGAATGTAAGTAGCCTTCCTCCGACGATGACAAGTTTTCTGGCCCTCATCAAACGAGCACACTTTCAGGCTGTGCTGTGGCAAGTGGCAGGGGAGCCATCTCCTCCTGAGCTGGATCCTGTTGAGTATGTATGGCAGCCGAGATGGTAAATGCTCAGTTGTCAGCTCCCGATAAAGTTCTCAATCTGGTCAGTTGCAGCTGTAAAACTAGATGCAGCACAGCACAGTGCACCTGCAACAAAACGTTTGTCCAGTGTACAACATTTTGCATATTAATGCAGAGGAAGAACTGCCTGCAATAACCCAATGACTGTCATTGCCCCCCCCCCCCTAAATGACTGGGAGGATACATGAACTGTCTACAGACGCCCTTCAGTCACTCTTTATGTGAGAACTAGCAGTAGATACTGGCGAGTGTCCCACCGTTTTCTCCCTATTAAACAATTTAATTAAGTGATTTTAATACGACAGTTTCAAGTGTATTGCGGGTCAGCACATTTAAGAAAGCCAGATGGCGGCCATCTTGTTCTTTTTTAAAGTTTCAATTTAATCAATTATTGGATGTGTATTTCATCAAGTGTCGTTTACTTTTGTAACACAGCATTCTGTTTAATTAAGGTTGTCAATTTTTAAATTTTTATGTCTTTAAATGTATGATGCTCTCTCAACATCTTTCACTCGAAATTCTATGGCGGCCATCTTGAATTTCCACTTTTAGACAAAAATGCTCAAAGTTTAGCGTCCCCCCCCCCCCAATTTAGATTTGAAATCAGCAATGAAAACTCAGTTAGAATCATCAAAGAAAAAAACTTTATGACGCAAAACAAGCTTTTTCATTTTGCGCTCAGACTATAGGCTCAAAAGGTGCGCTCGGTAATCTTTGGTGAGTCGGAAATACATCATAGTGCATGGTCTAGGATGGATTATATTTCATGCCATACTTAGACTTGGAGTTGTTTTAGCACTGCACGTCTGGAAAGAATAAATCCTTCTTATTTTACACGTAAAATATAAGCTGATATCTCACACGTGAAATATAATAAACATTCGCACAAATTACTCCGCGCACTATATTCTTATTCTAACCTTCTGTAAGCAATGTATAGGTTTAAATGATAATATTCCTAGACCATGCAATGTTATAGAAGCCGCTCTATGCTCTCTGTAAAAACTTCGCTGTAAAGCGCGCTCACTACAGGCGGCCAAATGAAGTGCTAAACACCCGCCTCCCACACCGTCCATACAGTAGAAAGTACGCACAACTCCCTACGTTGCCCTTCATTTTGTCCCAAATTGAGTCAAATGGTGCGCACCATAGTGAGCCAGGGTTAGATCTATACGTCAGAGTGCGGCTATAGTATTTTAGTGCAATCCAAGACTCATTAAGACAAGACGAGACAACAGCCTCATTTTCGTTCCAACTGGCTCCCCTTGGTAACCAGCTAGATGCGCGTTTAAAGCGTAAACAAACGACAGGAAGAAAGAGCGCACTGTTCAACTCGCTGAAATAGATGCCTAAATCTACTTTGAATTTCATAATGGCAGTTTTGCCTTGGTTTTTTTTTTATCATATAAACTGTTTGGCATTTATTTCGACTGGTTTTTGTTCACATTTTGAATATAGTGAGTTGGGAAATAAGATTTTAATGAACGGAAAGCGGTAGTGAGTTGAACATGTTCAGTGACATGATGATGTAGATATCTAGATCTAGATCTAGATCTAAATCTAGGAGTTTACGAAACGGTAAAAGTACATTAGATATTACAGTTTAAAAACGACAGAACAGCCAGTGGTGCTCTGCAATGAACTGTTCTCTAACAGAATATACAAGAGATTGGATATTTTTAAAACTAAAGAGATACGGTCCGAGGTGCCAGACGAGGGTGAAGACAGGATCTGCTGAGCAAGTCACCAGAATGTCTCTTTTCTGAGACAGTTCTCTGCTCTGAGTCTTGGGTACTTTGCGGACTCTCAGTTTCTTGGTGCTAAGGCAAACCAACTGAAGGTGCAATGTAGCCATACCTGTGTTATTCAAAGTTCCCAATCCCCGTACTCTAGAAAGAAACAAACCACCCCAAAAGGACTTACGATGCTAACGAAAGACTCATGCTCTTTTACAACGTGGAAATTCCTCAATCTCAAACATTATTTTCACAAGTAAAAAAATCTTGTTCATTTATCTAGCCAAGAATAAGCTATACAATTTTTATTTGTTAAAAGTATGTGTATATATACTGGATAATAGAATAGAAGCGAAACCTCATCACATTGTGTTTGTTAACAAGGTAGGCCCTAAGTAATATATAGGCGCCTATACTTATACTTATACTACAGCCTACGTTTTAAAACAAAATTTAATTTAATTTGGAAATCAAAATAAAACAAAGTGATACACATCATGTAGAATGGAGACTCTTATGTCACTGGAAAGGCTAACTGGGGTAAGCTGTCAAATCCATGGTTCTGGAATGCTTAGGTTATAATTATTAGTAAATGTAGTATATCACATCAAAGAATGAACAACAATAAAAAGAACAACAATATTAGACTCTATGACTCTGAGTATGAGAACCCTTCAATAAAGTAGGCCTACTGTTAATAAGAGAAAAGCATAACATTGAGAGGAAGAAAAACTCAACAAATCCTTTTCTTAGTGGCCACTATAATCTAGATCTATAAACTTTGTTGTCTATACTGTGCCATTGAATGTGATGCATGTGTGTATTTTGTTCATGTTATAGTTATATAAATGTCACTTATAATAATGTGTTGATTAAATCATCACACCATTCTTCACAAATAGTATAATTCTATGACTTGAAAAATTCTGTTTTTGCAGCTGTTGTAGCTCATTTTCTGGTTCACAATTAAGTTGCTGCTAGGATGGCATTCCTCTGCCAAGTAAATCGGTTTCTGCCACATCCCTTTTCAAAGCAAGTTTGACAGTTTCTTCAATGCTTCACTACAAATACAAACAAGTCATTTGCAATTTACAAGCATTGTATCAAACCAACTTCACCCCATATTCCCCTCTTGAAATATAACATTGGTTGGTTGAAACAATTTGAAATATGGCAATGAACCCCCCCAAAATAAACAAAAAACAAAAAAACAACAACAAACAAACAGAAAAAATCACTTCAAAAACCCTACCTAGCATTAATAAAGACTGGATACAAATAATCCAAGCCCTTTTGATTCTGGTCAAGGAAACTGAAAGGGTGGTGGTAAGTATTTATTCAGCAATATATATGTTAAATCTGTAAACCTTTTTGCAGCTATCAAAGGAAAAAAGCAGTCACTAGAGACAATCCTGCCCCTACCCCCAAGATTGTTGCACATGCTTTTCGCCTAATAATGGTAAATAAAGTCCTCTGACCAGTCCTGGTATGAACTGTAAAGATTACATTGACCACTTCCTTTCAGTTTTGCTTCCAGGTAGTTGGGCCAATAACTCAAACATTGCACCACCTAAGTGTGCTCATAATATAAAGTCCAAAAAGAGGAGCAGCCACCAATGACTAACCTCATCAAGTCACTGAAAGTAGAGTACCTGGTGCCGTTTGAAAATGTTGTCACCTACAGTAGTGGGTACTTTCTTGGAAAATGTCTCGAGTCATATGGGGCAATTCTAAGACTTTGAGAAAAAGGAGAATCTAGAATCTAGATCTAATTGCCCCACAAAAGTGAAGGCTTTCTAAAGCCATATTTCCTTCTGCTTGTACGCCCGGTCAGAAGCTGTGGGACTGTTTGAAGCTATTCAAGCTTCTTTAATTAATTGGGGAAAGGAAACTTAATATTGTGTCGATGGGGGCTTAAGAACACATTATTTGTTTAATAAAGAAACTATAAACACCAGACAACATTTCAAAACAAAGCTACTGCCCCCCCCCCCCCCCCCCCTCACACACACACACAACCCACCCGATGCAGTCAGTGATTGAAAATCTAAGACTGCCACTGCTGCTAGAGTCCAACTGTTGACTAGGATCTAGAGTCTAGATCTAGATCTAGATAAACTAGGCCTACACAGCGAGCTGTTCCCAAATGTCAGAATCAATTATCATGAACTGAAGTTAAGAAACAATGGCACTCCTGTACAATAGCGGTCCTGTTTGCACTAAATCACGCAAGGCCTAAGTGCCCGGTGTTTCTTATTTAGATCTAGATCTAGGCCTAGATTATAGATATATAGATATCTATATATAAGATTCTAGATCTAGACCTAGATCTAGGAATCTAGATCTAGATTCTATATCTAAACTGAATTAAAATTATAGATCTAGCTATGTATATCTAGATCTAGAAATAGATTATATTGGTTATCTATAGAATCTAGATATCTAGATCTAGAATCTAGATCTAGATCTAGATATCTAGAAATCTAGATCTACATCTAGATTCTAGATTCACTGCCACATGACAATAATGGCCGTCATGTAAACATTAAACGGGACCATATAATTGTACAGGTGCACCGAAAAAGAAGCCATTGAAACGAGCACAGAAGCTTAAGTAGATCTAGATCTAGATCTAGATCTAGATTTATATCTACTGTTGATATGATAGTATGAATCAAGTTGCATGATAGTGTGTCTAAGCCAATTCACAGGCAAGTGGCCTAGTCAAGAGTCGCCCTTCGGTCATTCGCCAACCACTAGGCTAGGGCATTCTAGATCTACATGTACTTTCCGAACTGCACTCTTGGATGGGTGCACAACAAAATCTAGATTCTAGAATCTAAATCTAGATCTAGATCCTGGCGTTTCTAGATTTAGATAGGCTACGTTTATTAATTAAATACTCTCTTTGGGCTAAAATATATATTTTTAGTAGGCCTAGGCTAGACATACCGCCCGAGAAGATCAGTAGCCTTGCATTGTAACCAATGTAAACGATCGTCAGCCCAGCGAGTTATACGCGCAGCTGGCAGAGTGGGAGGGGCCTGCGCTTGTCACATGACATAAAGAAAAGTTGTCCCGTCTCTTGTCTTACTGAGTCTTGGGTGCAATCCAAAGGGGTTATAATAATAGTACTAGATGTCGCAGATGTGACGTCACCCACGTAAACTCACTATGGCTGTGCGGGCCCACTCAGCTCGCTTTGTCGCCATTTTTGAGAGGATTATAAACAGCACTGTCACGCTGCGCGTCCCACGCAACGCCTAGGTCTTCGTAGAGTTTGAAGCTCAATTCAGTTTTATTTTAAGTTTCTTTTTGTTTGCTGCTGTTGTTTAATCATATTACACACACGCATACACAAAACCGCATCTGCTGACCGATTCTGGGAAACATAAATGCACTTAAATGCAAATGAACAGAGATAATATATAATAATTAATATGACATATTGTTTGTTTTTCCCGAGTGGGGTGGGGGAGGGGTGGAGGGAGATAAAATGAGTAATTGAGTTTGTTAAGAAAAAGTACAATTTCATACTTACTAAATGGATTGCTTTTATGTCATGTTGTCTACACTCCCCTTCTACTGATGCAAAACCTAAGTCTTCACAGAGTATATTAGGGGTTAAGACTGGGTTAATTATCTGATACATTAATTCGCCATTGTCTCAAAATGATAAATTAATTGTAGGCTGGGATACTGTAAGCCACTTATTGTATGGATCCTGAGCGTCGTTTCATATCGGGCACAAATGATGACATACCGACAAAATTTTAAAATGCAACACTTACATACATAACCGGTTCTTCTTAAACGTTCACAACGTTGTTTTCTTTTAAATTGGCGTTGATTGGCAATGATGTTTGTCTACAAAACACCCCGTATTCCATGAACCCCTGCCGCTGCTGTTGCACATGCTGTTTGACATTTGTTCCACAAATGAGACAGAATATTACGCGGTCTTGTTGGTGGGTAGGGTACTTAATATTCTCTTATCTCAACAACATCGACAGTGGTTCTTTTCCGCTCAGCCAGCCTTGAAGGTGAGCTCGAGTTGCAGCTGAAGCTTCTAGCCGTTTTTTCATTCTCATTTCTGATTCCAGAAGGCCGATATGAGCGCCCTGGTGTGGTCAGCGGTGCAAATACAGACATACTGTTTTAGCGACGAACAGCAAAAGGTTTATAAAATTATGTCTCTTTATTTTGACAAGTGATCATCAAGTCCAACTCATTTATGTTTTCTAAATGTTACGCACCGTGCAAAAAAGGGCCTTATTTGCATTATTTGGAGATTATCTGGCTCATTTAAAGGTAAACAATCTCAAAAATCGCGCCCCTCAAGTTGGACACTTGTGACGTCATAGCTAAGACCTCTGGTTCTTAATTTATAACCTCTTCAGTGCAATCAAAGATCGTACATAACGATGAACGATCTTTAATGAAATGCTAGCAAGTGGATCTAAGTCTATGCTAGCAAACGACTTCCAGCCTTTGATTTGTTTTAGTTGCTAAGTTATAAATCAATGTCATCTCTCTTCTCACGACAATATGTCAATATTATACATTTATGCAGTTTCTTAATTTCTAAACTTTTGAATTGTACGTACTCTGCTCGCTGTGCCCATGCCTACGTCATTATCGTTTTGTTTTTGTTTTATTTCGCGGAGGGAGGAGAGCACAATATGTAAATTAGCGTGACTATACTATAAATATAGGAAAACAATCCAGATTTTTTCCAATCTTCACTCTGACTCCGACGGGCATGAACATTTTGTTTTCATGTCGAATTTACGATCAGGTGTGACTGAAAGCAAACATTTTATTTCCTTGGAAAGGTGAATTGAATCATGTTCACAGAATATCATAAAAATAATTTCCTAACTTCTCCCCAACAGAGAAACTGTCTAGATTGGCTTTCAAGCGTTTATTTCCAAGAGTTCAACTTTCCTGCACTTATGTTCTCGAGAGTAAATGCTGCATCCAATAATCCGCAGATCTATGGCAATTACATCAAAACAATATGTTCACAAAACATCACCCACTTTTTCCAGCACCCATGTCGCAGTGCGCATCACGTTCCTAGTTTAAAGTAGTCTTTTTAAAAATAACAAATGATTTTTTTTTCACGTACAAACCGCTGGTTTTCTTTTCTTTCTATATTTCACCTTTGTCGAACACTCTACCTTCATAGTCAGGAGTCCCATACCACTCTAATCTTGATAGTACTTGGTGTTGTCTGTAAGATCTGCTCCTCAAGGATTAAGATATTTTTTTGGACAGTTGAAAAAAAAAAGAAGAAATACGCTACCTGTTTACGAAATTAAGTTCTTTTTCAGATTAGATGGCGCACGCGTTGTAGGAAATGAATGCCTTTTGATAGGGAAAGGGAACGCTATGCCACGAGCTGCACAAAGAAAGAGTCGCTTGTCACTAGGCTTTCAGGTGAATAAAAAATTCAGCAAGAGTTATAAAGGTGGTTGGATTAGCTGCTGAGGGAGTTATTCCATAGCTGTATGAGGTTTTCTTTTTTCTTGGGGAGGGGGGGTGGGTTGGTTTTCATTGCCTCAAACAAGCAAAGACGGCCTATGTGACAACCTAGACCCAATTATTTCTCTGAAGACGCAAGGATAATATTTTCTTCCTCACTGCCACGTATCTGCATTTAATCATGAGTAGCTTCTATTTGAACAACAGCGCGATTAAAATTCGCTACGAAGTTCTTACCACCGTTACAATTACTAATTACGCATGCAGGCTTATTCACAGTTATTCAAAGGACAAGCAGTTTCCAGTTTGAACATGATACAAGTACCTGTCTCAGCCCAAATCTCCACATAGAACTAGAAAGATGTGTTACTATTTTTAAATGTATACACTTTATCTACGACAGTACTTTTACGTCATTGTGTGTATAGATTACATGTACTTATTATTGCCATCGGAATTCGCTTTCAGCCAGGTTAAACACCCCTTTCAGAGCTGTAAGATCATAATAATTGAATGCAGGGCCTCCGAAAAAAAGTGCCCGAAAAGCTTGAACCCATGAAAAAGGATTTACGGAGTGGGGGTGGGGGTGGTATGAAGGCATAGAAAACTCACCCAAATAGCCAGAATTTAAAACCTCACTGATGATTCGAACTAGGGTAGCATAACACCATGGCTGGATGTCTTTGACGGTACGCTAACACTGTTGCAAGGTGAAACCTAAAAATTCGAATTATTACATGAAACGGCACTATTACAAAACAACACTAGGAACCCACCACAGCAAAGATTCACGCATCGCTTCTGCGGACTTCTTCACATACCGAGGCTCCCGTTGTAACCAAATCCTTTCGTCCTCATAATATTTCACTTTCATTTTCATTTGGCTAAAAACGGAAATTTTCGCCTCTTTTCTCGCTGGGGTCGCCCTGCCATAAACGACTTCCTTAAAACTGCCTGTAGTTGAGGTTGTCTCCAAAATAAACAGCCATGCCGATCCTATTGGTCTTTCTCTCTGTGTCGAATGGAGATCAATATATAGATTTTTTAAACTCAAAGAGTGCTGGGAATGTTCAAAGAAAGACTTAAACCCCGATAACAGAATTGCGCTCTTTGCACATGTGTCGTTCTCAGTGGGACATTTGGTCCGTTTCTATCACACAATTTAAAAGTTGGGTCTAGCTGGTTGTAACAACACACCAGTACTTGTAGCAGCAACAACACGTTTAGCAACAGAAGTCATATTAGAAGAAGCAAAAACATTTTTTAAAATGTATTTGTTTTATAACCACCCCCCCC
>NW_004797617.1:396095-405245 GCF_000002075.1 Aplysia californica
AGAAGAAGAAGAAGAAGAAGAAGAAGAAGAAGAAGGAGAAGGAGAAGGAGAAGGTGAAGGAGAAGGAGAAGGAGAAGGAGAAGGAGAAGGAGAAGGAGAAGAAGAAGAAGAAGAAGAAGAAGAAGAAGAAGAAGAAGAAGAACATTATGATGAAATTTGACTGAAACGTAAGGACTTCACATGATATGTCCTTATAGGACTTTTCAAAGGATATTATGTAACACGCATAATTAGTTCTGGCTGGAAGTCATAGCAACAAAGCGTTCGTCGCCATCATCATCATCATCATCATCATCATCATAATCATCATCATCATCATCATCATCATCATCATCATCACAATCATCATCAACATCGTCATTTAAGAAACGTACTTTCAAAATTTGTATTTTGTTTTACTAAGGTACTTGTGTAATTTCTTGATCTTCTGTAATTCCTTTGTGTTTCATATTCTAAATGTGGTGCAAATAAGTGAACAGACGAATGAATAAGTAAACACACGGATAGATAAACATATAAAACGCTTGGAAATAATGGTCGAATTCGAAAAGATAGTCACCAGATCTATACGTAACAATAAAAAAGCAATAATTTCCAACACTCTGTCTTAAAGCAGATAGAAACGTTTGGCACATGGGATAGTTGCAGAAAAGCGCATTTCTCCCTATGATAATAACCCTTGACATAACTGCTTTACAAAGCAGTCTGGCTTTCGTTTCTGCCCCCACTCCCTCTCTGTCTGTCTGTCTGTCTGTCTGTCTGTCTGTCTGTCTGTCTGTCTGTCTGTCTGTCTGTCTGTCTGTCTCAACTTCATCACCGTCACCAAGTCGGTACAGTATTCGATCGTCACTGTGAACTATCTGATATCCAAACAAGTTAGAAGTGAAACACTAAAAATGAAACTAGCTAGACACTCACAGGTTTACAGTCGTTTTCTCCCCATAGATGTCAGTAGGCCTTCAATACACTGAGCTCGGTAGATCCGTCCCCGCAGCCGTCGAATCCGTTTGTCAGTGCCTGGGACACGTCTCGGGTCTTTTTTATTTCACTCTGAAAGGAAGGGGTAGATTGTCTGCTACGCTGTTTAAAAACCTAGCGGTACACATATTGAGGGCGAGGAACCATGCCAGTTAATGTCAAATATTGAACGGCGCTTGTTTTACTGTAAGCCTGTCAAATGCAGGGACAGTGGCGCTTGTCGTGTTAGGCTCCTCACTATCGCACGAGTACTTAGGTTTAGTAAGACTTTCACTGCACTTGCAACGCAATACGATCATATTAGTGTCGCAGATTTGAAGTGTTACAAGAGAGTAACAAAAGCAAAAAAGAGAAGGAGAGATCATACAGACGATAGATGTTTGATTAAAAAAGAACGAGCAATCCACGACAGAGCTTCCTTCAACCACCCACAGATATGAGTTTGATTCTCGTGTTGAAAATTTGTATTTCATTTCATTTTTTATTTTTAAAAAATAAACTGAGTACATGCATCTCCATCTACTTGCTGAAATTTTGTATAGCTCTCTGTGCACTTAAAGACCCAGCATCGCAGCAGCCCGCATCTTATTGAATGATCGAATGTGTCGATGGGGATGTAAAGACTTATAATTACATGGATGCACGGACCATTTTTATTATTCAGTTGTTTTTTTAAAACTCAATAGTCGTCTTGAAGCGTCATGTCGGCAATAATGAGATGTTTTCCATCTAGGCTGTCAAGTTAGGCAATGATATCTAAATCAGAGGGAATCTTTGAACACTAAGAATATCATATAATTTCATGTATCGTGGGCGGGTATTCGAGCTAAATACGACGTGGGGTACAGGTTAACCGCCCTTTTTGAAATGAAGAGATTGCTTAATAGTATTCAGAGTGGGGGGGGGGGGGGGGGGGGGGGGGGGCCTTTTCCAAACCCTAAAAAGATTTTCCTTTTTCTCAAAGCCGGAAATTGGCCAAAAAAAAGGGGGAAATTTTCCCAAAAAAAAACCCCCGGGGGGTGGGAAAACATTTTTAAAACTGCACCAGGTACTCTACTTTCAGTGACTTGATGAGGTTAGTCATTGGTGGCTGCTCCTCTTTTTGGGACTTTATATTCTGAGCACATAGGTGGTGCAATGTTTGATTATAGGCTTATAGATTTGTTACCAGGAAGCAAAACTGAAAGGAAGTGATCAATGTCATCTTTACATTTAAATTCATACCAGGACTGGTCAGAGGACTTTATTTGCCATCATTAAGCGAAAAGCATGTGCATATATCTTAGGGGTAGGGGAAGGATTATCTCTGTGACTGCTTTTTCCTTTGATAGCTGCAAAAAGGTTTTCAACACAGTCCTGATTTAGCTTGTTGCTGAATAAATACTTACCACCACCCTTACAGTTTCCTTGACCAGAATCAAAAGGGCTTGAATAGTTTGTATCCAGCCTTTATTAATGCTTGGTAGGGGTTGTTTTTTTTCATTTTTCTTTTCGTTTTTTTGTGTGGTTTTTTGCCATATTCAACTTGTTTCAACCAACCAATGTTATATTTCAAGAGAGGAATGTGGGGTGAAGCTGGTTTGATACAAAGCTTGTAAATTGCAGATGACTTTGCTTGTATAAATTGTAGTAAAGCATTGAAGAAACTGTCAAATCTGCTATGCAAAGGGATGTGGCAGAAACAGATGTACTTGGCAGAGGAATGCCGTCCTAGCAGCAACTTAATTGTGGATCAGAACATGAGCTACAACAGCTGCAGAAACAGAATTTTTCAAGTCGTAGAATTATATTATTTCTGAATAATAGTGTGTGATTTAATCAACACATTATTATGAGTGGCATTTATATAACTATAACATGAACAACAGACACACATGCATCACACACATTATTATGAGTGGCATTTATATAACTATAACATGAACAACAGACACACATGCATCACATTCACTTGCACAGTATAGACAACAAAGTATAGATTATAGTAACCACTATGAAAAGAATTTGTTGTGTTTTTCTCCTCTCAGTTTTATGCTTTTCTCTTATTAATATTAGGCCTACTATATTGAAGGGTTCTCATACTGAGAGTCATAGAATCTAGTATTATTGTTCTTTTTTTTTTTTTATTGTTGTTCATTCTTTGATGTGATACTACAAATAATTATATCCTAAGCATTCCAGAACCATGTGTTTGACAGCTTACCCCAGTTAGCCTTTCTAGTGACATAGGACATTCTATATGATTTGTATCACTTTGTTTTATTTTGATTTCCAAATGAAATTCAATTTTGTTTTAAAACGTAGGCTGTAGTATAAGTCCCCCACTGCCTTGTGGGTTAGTCCTTTTGGACAAAGGCTAGCGGAGTAAACCGTACAAAATTCCAACAGAAGGCAAGGGGAAACCACTGCTGTATTCTTTCCCTAGAACGTTGTGGATCATAACATTTCAATAAATGCTGCAACGCAAGACAGAGTAAAGTGGAGGTCCATGATAGCCCACGCCAGTCGGCAAGGCACCAGATGATGATGATGTAGTAAAAGTAGACGCGCCTAGATCTATATATTATTTAGGGTCTATATACTTTGTTAACAAACTCGATGTGATGAAGTTTCGCTTCTATTAATACTATTATTCATTATATACAAATACCTTTAACAAAATAGCTTATTCTTGGATAGATAAATTGACAAGATTTTAAAAAACCCACACAATTTACTTGTGAAAATGATTTTTGAGATTAGGAATTTCCATGTTGTAAAAGAGCATGAGTCTTTCGACGTTAGCATAGTAAGTCGTTTGGGTGGTTTGTTTCTTTTTAGAGTACGGGGATTGGGAACTTTGAATAACGCAGGTATCGCTGTATTGCACGCGTCAGTTGGTTTGCCTTAGCACCAAGAAACTGAGAGTCCGTAAAGTGCCCAAGACAGTCTGGTGACTTGCTCAGAAGATCCTGTCTTCACCCAGACGCACCTCGGACCGTATCTTTAGTTTTTAAAATATCCAATGTATAGTATATTCTATTAGAGAACAGTTCATTGCAGAGCACAACTGGCTGTTCTGTCGCTTTTAAACTGTAGTACTGTAAGATCTAATCTACGTCTACCGTTTCGTAAACTCCTAGATCTAGAAATCTACATCATCGATCACTGAACATGTTCAACTCACTACCGCTTTCCGTTCATAAAAATCTTATTTCTCAACTCACTGTATTCAAAATGTAAACAAAAACCAGTAAAAATAAATACCAAACGGTTTTTATGGGGGAAAAAACCCCAAGACAAAACTGTCTTTATGAAATTCAAAGTAGGTAGCTATTTCAGCGAGTTGAACAGAGCGCTCTTTCTTCCTGTCGTTTGTTTACGCTTTAAACGCGCAGCAAGCTGGTTACCAAGGGGAGCCAGTTGGACCAGAGAGTTTACAGTAATACTATTACTGTAAACCCTCTCTGGTTGGATCGAAAATGAGGCTGCCGTCCCGTCTTGTCGTAATCCGTCTTGGCTAAGGATACGTGTCCACCAAAATAAGATCACCTCCAGGCCAAGACAATGTACGAAGTTTTTGCAGGGTGTAGATCTAGAATCGACTCACAAAGAACCGCGTCCACCGACGTCAGACCCAAGACACATTTTTAGCCGGTAAGCGCTATTTGCAACGCCGCGTTCTGAATAGTTCCCGTGCTATTTGAAACGCCAGTACTAGATCTAGATGTAGTAGCCATCGTTTCTACATGATAATAGTGTAGTTCTGCCTGAATTGTGGAAGCTTTTTCAGTTTTTTGATAAACCTCCTAGGATTTGACTCCCTTTTTTATGACGTTGTCTTATTCCGATTAATATTGGGTAGATCTAGATTCTAGATCTAGAAAAATCTAGATCTAGATTAGATCTAACAATTGTTTCTGACATTGTTAGCACAAAAATAGACGTCTTGTTCTTCTCTCATAATGATAATCATCGTAGTTACAGTTTGAGTTTGTTTAAGTCGAAAGACGCTTGGATAACAATAACAAGACGGTGCAACTCGAACTTTAAGTTAGGCCTAGAGAACGTATACAAGCTGTCTACTGTCTACGTTCTCTAAGTCTAAAGTTCAGTGCTTCCAAGCGTGGCATCGAATCCCGGTCCCGAAAGGGTTTTTTTCCCCCTTCTCCCGAGCCTAAAATTAAAAAAAACTAGACTCACAGACCAAGGAAAGCCACTACTGAACTTTAACCAGGCCTAAATTGGTAAAAGGAAACGTATAGGCTATATACTAAGGCCTACTTTGTACAGAGCTCCTCTTGGGGACAAAACCAGAATGTGCATGCTTCATCACTACATTAAAAAAACAACAACTACAAAGCAACAAGATATAATTATGGGAACAATTTGTTGGTCAGTCGAGAAGAGGACAACAACAACAACAAAAACAAAAAACAAGAAAAAAAACGTCCAGGACCGGGATCGAACCAACGCTTAAATGATTTATCACCGGACTATCTAAAACAGTTTCTAACACCCTATGTGCCTCCTAGAACGCTCAGATCATCAAGTGACAAAACAACCCTTGTTAAGCCTAAACTAAATTACAAATCATATGGCCAACGCTCTTTTTCATATTTTGCCCCCCTTGTTTGGAATAGGCTTCCAAAAACTATCAGAGAAGCAGAAAATCTAGAAATGTTTAAGAAGAAACTAAAAGCATTTCTATTTTCATCATATTTCGATTGGACAGAATCCATCCAAGGTGTAGATCGTTGTGAGTTTGTATGTACGTATGTGCATATGTTACAATAAAATAATAATAATGGATTGCATTTATATAGCGCATATCCACTTATGCAATGCTCTATGCGCTTAACATGATTCATATAATGGATTTACAAAAATACATTTTAAAGGTACATAGTGTTACATACTCATGCAAACACATATTCACTCACGCACGCACCACATACCTATACATACTCACATACACACATACATACATATGCACATACGCACATACAAACTCACAACGATCTACAGCTTGGATGCATTCTGTCTTATCGAAATATGATGAAAATAGAAATGATTTTAGTTTCTTCTTAAAAATTTCTAGATTTTCTGCTTCTCTGATAGTTTTTGGAAGCCTATTCCAAACAAGTGGGGCAAAATATGAAAAGAGTGTTGGCCATATGATTTGTAATTTATTTTAGGCTTAACAAGGGTTGTTTTGTCACTAGATGATCTGAGCGTTCTAGGAGGCACATAGGGTGTTAAAAGCTGTTTTAGATAGTCCGGTGATAAATCATTTAAGCACTTGTAGCAAGTTAAACAGATTTTATATAGGATACGCTCTTTCATTGGGAGCCAGTGTAATGCTTTTAAAATAGGAGTCACATGATCATGCTTTAGTTTTTTAGTAATTATTTTGGCAGCAATATTTTGTACTCTTTGTAGTTGTTGTAACTGTTCATCAGGTACACCAGCCAGTAAGGAATTGCAATAATCAATCCTTGACAATATAAGTGATGTTATTAAAGTTTTGGTGACACCAACAGATATATATTTTCTAATGCTCCCTATTTTCTTCAGCTGGAGATATAGATTTTTACAAAGATTGGATACATGGTATTTCATTGACATATCTTGATCTAGCACCACATCTAAATTTCTTATTTTAGTTTGGGCTGATATTTCGTGGCCATTGATGTTTATTCTGATATTGTCGATTTCATTGCATGCGCTGCTACGAAGAAATAATATTTCGGTCTTATCCTCATTTAATTTTAATTTATTCTTGAACATCCATTTTCTTATATCATTGATACATCTGGCGATTCTATCTATGAGATTGTGTACATTGTCAGTTGCAGTGAATCCATACAGCTGTGTATCGTCTGCATAAAGATGGTAATTGAGGGCATATAAAGAAATTATTGATGACAGACTTTGCGTGTACATTGTAAAGATGAAAGGACCAAGGACCGAACCCTGAGGAACTCCGTATTTGTGTACGTATGTGTGTATGTAAGTGTGTGTGGTGCGTGCGTTTAAAATTGATTTGTAAATCCATAATATGTATCATGTTAAGCGCATAGAGCATTGCATAAGTGGATATGCGCTATATAAATGCAATCCAATTATTATTATTATTTATTATTTTAAACAAACACTGGTTTGACTTCAAGCGCAGACGCGCTGTCACTTCGACCATCAGAACTACCGATAACGATCTGCAGTCTGTAGATTAAGCTTGCTATTTTACACACGGCGACATGGCGTTTTATTTAGCACTGGCGCTAATCGCAACGCGGTGTATTATTTAGCACTGGCGCTAATCGCAACGCGATGTTTTATTTAGCACTGGCGCTAATCGCAACGCGGCGTTGCAAATAGGCACCTCCTTTTTAGCCCAGTGTGTTATAATTACGAGAACAACAGACAGCACAGGCGATTGATGTATTTATTTACCTCTTTAAAAAACTAAAAAGCGACAAATTATAATTATGGGGGAAAATTGTTGGTAAGCTGGGAAAATGAGAAGAAGAAAGAAAAGGGAAAAAAATAAAAACAGCTGGGACTGGATTTCGAACCCACGCTCACAAAATAATGTTTGTCTTCAAACGCAGACATGCTGTTTAATCTGCCATCAGAACTTTCAACAGCAAAGGGTAGCCTTGTTTTAGCTTCATTTATATTTTCAGCACTGTTTCGGGAAAGGCAAAGCGACATAGATTCTATATCAAAATGAAGATCTAGATTAGATCTATATCTAAATCTAGGCCTAGATCTAGATCTAGAATCTAGATCTAGATCTCTAGATCTCTAGATGTCTAGATCTATTTTTACAGCGAAGACGGTGAAAATGTCGGAAACTTTACTTGATCAGTAAAGTTGTATCTCATTTTAATATGTTGTACAATAATAGATTTGTGCTGAAAAACAGCATTTAAAAAAATTAAATTAAAGCACTTGACCCTAGATCTAGATTATTTCGTTCTCGGGAGAGTTAAAAATAGGCCAGGTTAAACTCTTAATCCATCTTGAGTTAGACCCAAGACACTAAGACTTGGGTTAGACCTAACTTAGACTCTAGATCTAGACCTAGTCTAGATATCTACGTTATCTAATGTTTAGTGCTTCCAATTTTCCGCCAATTTTTAGTTTTCTCCAGACCTTATCTGCCGGTCCACTAGATCCCAAGACGGAATAAGACAAGAGTCCTATATCCTGTTCTAGATGACGTGCGCCTAGAAACAGTAGCCTAGATGCGCGTTGAGAGCGTAAACAAACACCGGACGACAAGAAGAAAGCGCGCGCCGTTTAATTCGACAGCTGCGATTCCCACGTTAGTAGCAGTTTCGCCATGTCTTTTTTTTTAAAGTGGAGTGATTAGAAATTATTTCTAACTTTGTTTATTTACATTTTTAACTTAGCAAATGAGTTGATAATTAATATGTTGCTATGGAAAACGGCAGTGAAGTGAATGTGTTCAATGCCAACATGGAAGTAAGACTAGATCTAGATCAGAGAGGGTTTACAGTAATAGAGAGGTGACACTCGTGGCGGCGCTCCATAACAACAGTGCATTGTTTCGTGTATCGCACGGCGCGGGGCGCGAAAACACTTACACGAGGTGATCGCTGCCACGACGATGCTCAGGGATGCTGTCATATCATGAGAAAATGTAGTACCGTCTGTTGTTAGTTCACTAGGTTACTAGGCCTTTAACAAAGAAGGAGGCCTGTGATTTCTATTGTGGTATAATCAATTAGCCAACCTGGCATTGTATTATTGTAACTTATTGTAAGTGGCTTAAGTTACCCCGAGTGGCCTAAGTAGCCCCGGCTGACGGTAGGTAAAACACCACATGGTGTCAGAAGTGTGTTATTACCGTTAATATTGATCTTTATAGAGTCTAGATCTAGATTTAGAACCATTCTGTCAGAGAACCATAGATCTAGATCTAGATCTTGATAGAACCTTCTAGAGTCTAGATTTTAGATCTAGAGTCGAGTATATACTGACAATGGCAGAACAAAAACGATTCACGGCAAATTTGCCACCCCCAACAAAATTGGACCTCTCCAATACAACAGAAATTCACCAGAACTGGTTGAAATTCAAGAGGCAGTGGAATAATTGTCAAATTGCTTCAAGACTAAGAGAAGAGCCAATGGAGTTTAGAGTTGCAGTCTTCATGACCTG
>NW_004797617.1:405345-406560 GCF_000002075.1 Aplysia californica
AGAAGATCTAGATCAGATAATAAAATCTTTCGATGAGTATTGCATTGGCGAAGCCAATGAGACATTTGAATCGTACAAATTCCACAAGAGGAACCAGAAACAGCACGAAACTATTGATTCATATGTCACAGAGTTGCGCAAACTGGCAAAACGCTGCAATTTCGTCGAAGAAGATCGAATGATTAGAGACAGGCTTGTCATTGGAATGCAAAATGACAACATCAGAGAAAAGCTTCTAGAACAGAAGAAGCTCTCACTGGGTGAAGCTTTGGACATTTGCAGAGCACAGGAAAAAGCTAAAACTCAGCTTCAGGCAATGTCTATATCCACTGAACCACAAGTAAATAAACTTGGAAAACCTACCCAGTACAGAAGCAGCCAGAATCACCCAAAATCGAAACCCCACATACCGGCACATAAATGTGGACGATGTGGACGTCAGCACGAGAGGGGAAGATGTCCGGCACTAGAGGCAATTTGCCATTCGTGCCAGAAAGAAAGGGCACTTTTCAAGCGTATGTAGGACTCCCAAAACTACTTCCAAGAAACCATACAGGAACAGAGTGAACATTTTGGAAGATGAAGAAGAGGGGTACTTGGGAGCAGTGTTTGGACCAGGACAGCAAAACCCATGGCAAGCAAATGTCACAGTAAATGGAAGGAGTATAGACTTCAAGTTAGACACGGGTGCTGACGAGACGGTTATACCTAAAAGTTGTGTCCCGGCAAAGACCAAGATCTGCAGATCCCAAAAGAGACTGTATGGACCATCAGGTGAACAAGTCAGGATTGTTGGAGAATTCCGAGCAGAATTTAAATTGGATACAGGAAATCGTGCCAAACAGAAGATCTATGTGTTGGAAAATCTTCCACAACCGCTACTTGGGAAGCCTGCTATAGAAGAACTGGACCTGTTGAAAAGAATCAATGTCTTGAAACATGAATCTGATTTCAAGAAAGAATTTCAAGAATTATTTACTGGCCTTGGAAAGCTAAAGAAAGAGTACAAAATCGAAGTGAGAGAAAATGTAGTTCCATTTTCAGTGGCAACCCCAAAAAGACTGGCCTTACCTCTTCACAAGAAAGTGGAACAGGAGCTAAAGAGACTCGAAGAAGATGAAATTATCAAGAAGATTGATTCACCAACCGAATGGTGTGCTCCCATCGTGGTGGTCCCGAAGAAAGAGGGCAAGGTTAGGATCTGTGTGGACCTTA
>NW_004797617.1:407387-408253 GCF_000002075.1 Aplysia californica
CTATATGCGTCAAGGTCTATGAGTGGTGCAGAACAAAGGTATGCCCAAATAGAAAAAGAAGCACTAGGGATCACATGGGCTTACTGAGAGATTCTCAGATTTCCTGATTGGATTGAGGACATTTCAAATAGAAACAGATCACAAACCACTGATAACACTCCTTCAGAGGAAAGGACTCGATGACCCCCCTCCTAGAATCCAGAGGTTCCGAATGAGACTAATGCGATTCTCCTACACTGTTTTTCACATAGCAGGAAAGAATTTGCATGCAGCTGATATGTTGTCAAGAGCACCCCTGAGAGAAACAAGTGAAAAGGATAGCATACGGGAAGATGCAGTGAACTCAATTGTCAGAGCAGTCATAGAAAGCTTCCCAGCTTCGAAAACGAAACTTGAAGAGATCAAAATGGAACAGGACAATGATGAGGTTTGCCAGAAAGCTACTGCAAATCTGGATTATGGCCTGATTACTGCAAGAAAGACCTAAGGCTGAAGCCATTCTGGACTGTGAGACATGAACTTACCGTGGCCCATGGACTACTCCTTTACAATGCAAGGATGGTGATTCCGATATCGATGCAAAAGGAAATCCTACGAAGAATCCATGAGGGTCACCAAGGAGTTGTCAAGTCTCGTGCATTTGCCAAGTCTTCAATGTGGTGGCCAGGAATTTCACACCATATCGAAGAGGAAGTGCGGAAATGCTCTATCTGCGAAAAACACAGACGGCTATCACCTGAGCCCCTGAAACCAACTGTCACGCCAGATTACCCTTGGCAAAGGGTTGGTATGGACCTTTTTGAGTGGAAGGGCCTTGATTATTTGTTGATCGTCGATTATTTCTCCCGATGGATAGAGATAGTCCT
>NW_004797617.1:410313-416334 GCF_000002075.1 Aplysia californica
CTAAAGGTAAAAGAAAAAAGACAAGCCAGTGGTGCTCTGCAGTGAACTGTTCAAACGCACGATATAATAGAACAGATCTTTCGTTTTTTCGGTTTCCTAAGGATAAGGTGAGGTGCCAGAAGTGGGTGGTAAACTGCCGAAGAAAGGATTTGTTGGGCAGGTCATCAGAGTGTCTCTTTTCTAGTAACGTTCTTTGTTCTGAACACGTTGAGGACTCACAGTTCGCCACTGCGAAAAAAAAAATCAGCTGAAGCGTGACAATACAGCATTACCAACGCGTTTCAACGTGCCCAATCCTCCACCTACTATAGAAGGAAATAGACCACCCCCAAGAAAAAGGACTATTGTGCTTACAAAATGTTCGAGCTCATCAACAAAATGGAAGGAAATTTCTCAACCTCAAATACCAGTTTCAGAGGTTAAAAAAAATATTTTCAAGAAAAACTTTGTACATTTGGAAATTAGATCTAGATCTAGTTTTTAAAAGTATTTATACATAGATTTAAACAAAAATATTAATATCACCCAACCACTAGAGTCTACATTATTATGTTTGTTAACAATTAACAGCCTACAATTTTAAAAAGATGCTGAATTTCATTTGGTAAATCAAAATGTGATAGAAAGAATGTTACTGTAAGGGCTAAGGGGGGCAAGTTGTTAAATCAGTATAGCCGGTATGCTTTAGGAGAAGCATGATACAATGAAAGCGCATGGCTTTTGTCTGTGGCCCTCCATTTCTTTCCTTTCATTTGTTTCATGTCTAGCTGTTTTGATCAGTTCTATTTCTTTCTTTGAATGTAGATTTGATGCAGCTTTTCCTGGGCCTGCTTTTAGATTTTTATTCTTTTCTTCTGTGACACAATTTTCTTCTTCAACTGTCTTATTGTTTCATGCTCTATCTCCACAGATCTAGTGGGCTGGGTAGCCTAATAGAAATAGAATAATTGTACTTGATACAACACTGTGGGCTACTTACATCATGGCAAATACATACGAGTATGAAAATAAATAAGCCACAAAAGCTACAGACAAGTATATTTCAAGGCATAAAATCATGTTCTTTGTCAGATACAATAAGATCATTTTATCAACATATTATGGCCAGCATACACATGCATCACATTCAGTCACACAGCATAAATTATGTTCTTAGTGGTAGATAAAGAGGATTTGTAGATTTTTTTCCCATATGCTTTTCTTTAATTTATGTGTATTATTATTATTATTATTATTATTTTTAGGCTATTGGTTTTTAAAAATTGTCGTTCATGTTTAATTTCTTACTAATATTAATAATTGATAAAATTACATAATAAAGGAAAGAGTATTCCAGAATTTAACATAGTAGGCCTACTGCCGAAACTGTATCTCCAGCAATTTAACGGTGAGTAAACAAGATTCTTCATGTGGGCCTTCGCCCACACTAGATCTAGATATAATAATATAGTAAAATTATTATAGTTTGTCGAACTGTACGCTCTTTGGCTCTTGGGGCGCAGTATTAGCCTAGATCTGATCTAGATCTAGATCTAAATCTAGTCTAGATTCTAGATCTAGATCAGGGGCGGCTCGTGGGGCTAAAAAGTGGACGTGCAGAATTAAGCTATTGCATGCTGAAGATAGTCAAGGGCATAGTAAATGAGACGGTGTATACTTTTAAGATCTTTGGGTTGGTGAGGGAGGACTCCGTGCTTTTATTTTCATTCTTTTTACTTGTTGCTTTGATTTCTAGAACTAAATTTGTTTGTTAGCTAAACATCAATTTCGTTCATCCTGTATTGGAACTGAACACTCAAGTAATAATTTTCACCTTTCACTACTCCACTACAAAACCATTCAAAGGCACAACTCATAGGACAGTCGCGTTCACCCCCCTCAGGTTCACGGTCACAGAGTCATTTAAAATAGTGGCAAGACAGACAATGAACCAATCACAATTCACTTGAGCACTCCGCTGGATTGCTCCGGGGCTCACATAATATTGGCAAAGAATAGCGTACGGTCTATCGCGTTTATTTTTAGACCTCCTGCTGTGGGCTATATTCCGGCACTGTTCGGCAGGAGCACATTTGAGATGTGCCGTCTTATTAATATTAATGTACCGCCAAACTCGCTTCGAGTGTCGTCATCGCTTGGGTTATCCCCAAGAGCGATTTATAGTTCCGGTTATACTGTTGAATATCCTATTATGTTTAAATAAAGCGCATGGACTTTCGCATGGCATAGTAGATGTTCTACGGCGCCGCTATAGACACAGAAATGACAATTATAGCGCTAGTGATGACCTTGTTTTGATATAATGTTTTGCTAGTGTTTGTTTCTGGCTTCTTTTATTTTATTATTGTGGGTGTTTTACGTGATAGAACAGTAAAAAATTGTGGGCGGCACTGCATGACCATGCTCTATGGACGAACGCGTCTGATCTAGACCTGTCACTCATTATAATGTAATTCTGTCTATCATATCTATCTGTCTATCCAGATTATCTATCAATCTATCTACCTATCTATCTATCTAACTATCTATATCGCTCTCTCGCAGGGCTAAATTATAGGACTAGTGCGTGCAACAGAATTGTCGAAGTTGATCAGCAGTACGGTATCCAATGTAAACTATTGCCAGCCCAGCGAGTTATACCAAACTCTCTGGTTATACGCGCAGCTGGCAAAGTGGGAGGGGTCTGCGCTTGTCACATGACGTAAAGAAGAGTTGTCTCGTCTTGTCTTATTCCGTCTTGGCTAGATCTAGGCCTAGATTCTAAATCTAGATCTAGATCTAGAATCTAGATATCTAGATCTAGTCTAGATCTAGATCTACAACTCGATATATTATTATGTCGCTTTGCCTTTCCTGAAACAGTGCTGTAAATATGAAGCTTAATCTACCCACCCCTCATGAAAGTTCTGATGGCCGAGTGAACAGTGTGTCTGCGTTTGAACACAAACATTACATTGTGAGCGTGGGTTCGAATCCCAGTCCCAGCTTCTTTTTTTTCTCATCCTCCCAATTCACCAACAATTTTTCCCATAATTATAATTTGTTGCTTTTTAGTTTTGTAAATTGGTAAAGAAAGAAATAAATCGCCTGTGCTGTCTGTTGTTCTCGCAATCATAACGCACTGGGCTAAAAATAGGTTTAGCTGGTCTGACCCAAGACGGAATAAGACAAGACGGGACAACAACCTAATTTTCGGCCCAACTGGCTCCCCTTGGCAACCAGCTTGCTGCGCGTTTAAAGCGTAAACAAAGGACAAGAAGAAAGAGCGCACTGTTCAACTCGCTGAAATAGATGCCTAAATCTACTTTGAATTTCATAATGGCAGTTTTGCCTTGGTTTTTTTTTTTTAATCATATAAACTGTTTGGTATTTATTTTGACTGGTTTTTGTTCACATTTTGAATATAGTAAGTTGGGAAATAAGATTTTAATGAACGGAAAGCGGTAGTGAGTTGAACATGTTCAGTGGCATGATGATATAGATCGAGATCTAAATCTAGGTCTAGATCTAGGAGTTTACGAAACGGTAGAAGTACATTAGATATTACAGTTTAAAAACAGCCAGTGGTGCTCTGCAATGAACTCTTCTCTAACAGAATATTAAAAAGATACGTCCGAGGTGCCAGACGAGGGTGAAGACAGGATCTGCTGAGCAAGTCACCAGAACGTCTCTTTTCTGAGACAGTTCTCTGCTCTGAGTCTTGGGTACTTTGCGGACTCTCAGCAAACCAACTGAAGGTGCAATACAGCCATACCTGTGTTATTCAAAGTTCCCAATCCCCGTACTCTAGAAAGAAACAAACCACTCCAAAGGGACTTACTATGCTAACGAAAGACTCATGCTCTTTTACAACATGGAAATTCACCAATCTCAAACATCATTTTCACAAGTAAATTTTTCTTTTTAAAAAAATCTTGTTCATTTATCTAGCCAAGAATTAGCTATAAAATTTGTTAAAAGTTTGTGTATATATACTGGATAATAGAAGCGAAACCTCATCACATTGTGTTTGTTAGCAAGGTAGGGCCTAAGTAATATATAGGTGCCTATACTTATACTACAGCCTACGTTTTAAAACAAAATTGAATTTCGTTTGGAAATCAAAATAAAACAAAGTGATACACATCATGTAGAATGGAGACACTGGAAAGGCTAACTGGGGTAAGCTGTCAAATCCATGGTTCTGGAATGCTTAGATTATCATTATTAGTAGTATCACATCAAAGAATGAACAACAATACTAGACTCTATGACACTGAGTATGAGAACCCTTCAATAAAGTAGGCCTACTATTAATTAGAGAAAAGCATAACATTGAAAGGAAGAAAAACTCAACAAATTCTTTTCTAAGTGGTCACCATATTCTATAACTTTGTTGTCTATACTATGCCAGTGAATGTGATGCATGTGTGTCTGTTGTTCATGTTATAGTTATATAAATGCCACTCATAATAATGTGTTGATTAAATCATCACACCATTCCTCACAAATAGTATAATTCTATGACTTAAAATATTCTGTTTTTGAGGTTGTTGTAGCTCATGTTCTGGTCCACAATTAAGTTGCAGCTAGGATGGCATTCCTCTGCCAAGTAAATCTGTTTCTGCCACATCCCTTTTCATAGCAGGTTTCACAGTTTCTTCAATGCTTCACTACAAATACAAACAAGTCATCTGTAATTTACAAGCATTGTATCAAACCAACTTCACCCCACATTCCCCTCTTGAAATATAACATTGGTTGGTTGAAACAATTTGAAATATGGCAATGAAACCCCCCAAAATAAACAAAAAACAAACAAACAACAAACAAACAGAAAAAAAACACATCAAAAACCCCACCTAGCATTAATAAAGACTGGATACAAATAATTCAAGTCCTTTTGATTCTGGTCAAGGAAACTGAAAGGGTGGTGGTAAATATTTATTCAGCAACATGCTAGATCTGTAAAAGCAGTCACTAGAGACAATCCTGCCCCTACCCCCAAGGTTTTTGCACATGCTTTTCGCCTAATAATGGCAAATAAAGTCCTCTGACCAGTTCTGGTATGAACTGTAAAGATGGCATTGACCACTTCCTTTCAGTTTTGCTTCCAGGTAGTTATAGGCCTATAACTCAAACATTGCACCACTTATGTGTGCTAAAAAAAAAAGTCCAAAAAGAGGAGCAGCCACCAATGACTAACCTCATCAAGTCACTGAAAGTAGAGTACATGTACCTGGTGCAGTTTGAAAATGTTGTCACATACAGCAGTGGGTACTTTCTTGGGAAAGTGCCTCCAGTCATATGGGGCAATTCTAAGACTGAGAAAAAGGAGAATCTAGAATCTAATTGCCCCACAAAAGTGAAGGCTTTCTAAAGCCATATTTCCTTCTGCTTGCACGCCCGGTCAGACGCTGTGGGACTGTTTGAAGCTATTCAAGCTTCTTTAATTGATTTGGCAAAGGAAACTTAATTTTGTGTCGATGGGGGCTTAAGAACACGTCATTTGTTTAATAAAGAAACTATGAACACCAGACAACATTTCAAAACAAAGCTACTGCCCCCCCCCCCAACCCCCCAACCCCCCATGCAGTCAGCGCTTGAAAAGTTAAAACTGCCACTGCTGCTAGAGTCCAGTACCGGATAGCCTAAATGTTGACTAGAATCTAGCCTAGATTATCTAGGCTACACAGCGAGCTGTTCCCCAATGTCAGAATCCATCATCATGAACTGACCGTTTGCACTAAATCACACTAATCTAGATCTAGGCCTAGATCTATATCTAAGTTCCCCCGGAGTGCATTAATTCTTAGGTGTTTCGTATTTAGATCTAAACTGAATTAATACTAAATCTAGATCTGGAATCTAGATCTTGATCTAGATATAGATCTATATCTAGGTATAGATCATGTTGTCTATCTAGAATCTAAAATCTAGAGATCTAGATGATCTAGATCTAGAATTCTAGATTCACTCCCACAATGGCCGTCATGTAAACAAACGGGACCGCAATTGTACAGGAGTGCCGAAACCGTGCAC
>NW_004797617.1:418577-436842 GCF_000002075.1 Aplysia californica
GGGGGGGGGGGGGGTGAAACAAAACAAAACAACAATAACAAGCAGAACAACAACAACAATATGGCACAGGCTAGTCCCCTCTGTCTTCTTATAAATTCCCCTGTGATTAAGGCGATCAAATAAAATCGAAATGAATCTCCATCATTCTGAAACCTCGTGATGAGCAGAAAAATTGAAAATGAAAAATCACGCTGTTTACTAGACTAGCCTTTCTTTTCTTTACACAGCTACACGAATCTACCTCATAAGACATGGTTTGGTAAACTCAAAGAGAACATAGTATTATCACGCCCCACAGACTTTTCCATTGACAGGATACTCCCCCAAAAAAGCGAATGACTGACGAGCTATAGCAGTCTGTAAAGTAAATCTAAAGAAATTAAAGACTGAGTAATTTACTCCAAAAAAACACAACAAAAAACCCCTTTGATTTGTAAGAGTGAGATCTTCCAAAGCAACCATTTCATGTATCTTCCAAATTGTCAATTTGGAGTTTTAAAACCTTTTGCCGCTTTGCTATCGTACGACATGTAATACTTTATCAGGTTGTTTTTTAAAAAAGTTTTGTATTAATGTAAGCCAAGCTTGATTTCTTTTCCGGAACGCTTTTAAATCTTTTGAGCTTGTTTGTATATCTCAGTTTTTTTGTTTTTATTGATACAGGGGGTGAGGGGAAGGGGTGGTTTAGGGTAGGGTAGGTGTTTTGCAGTGACGTAGGGTGGGTTGTAAAGAGGGTGGGGCTTGCCGTCACCAAACATTGAGACCGCTCAGAATATAAATGACTGAAAAGACGCTGAAACACGTATATAAAGGCAACGTGAACATATAAATACATTAAAACAGTAAGACAATCTTGTTAGTGACAATACCACGTCTGAAACCAGGAAAATGTACTCGCCTGTAGGTTCGGCTCCGTGATACCTATTTTTCACGTTTGATTTTCGTTCGTATTATGCCCGTATTTTTGATCGTATGCATTTCGTACGTAGATCTATTACGTTTGCATTTTTCGTTGTACGCATTTCTTGTTTCCATGATCCGTAGTTGTTGTTTTTTTAAAGGAACATACGTATTACGTACGTGTTTTTTGTGCCACTTTTGAAACGAGATGTTTCACGTAGGCATCTTGTATTATTGCTCTCTTTGATTGAACAGACACATCAAAAACACGTTTACCTAGGTTTTGTCATAAAGAAATTAAACGAAAGTAAAAGACACAATAGATGTTGCATCTATGATATTTTAAAACAGAAGACAATAAGGTGCCTACTATCATCTAGTGAAAGAACTAGAATCAGATGTAAATAAGTATCATGAATATTTTAGAATGTCCCCAGCAGAACTGGATATGCTACTAGGATCCGTGGGTCCCGCTATACGCAAGGAATAAAGAATCAATGTGTTTCCCTAATCAGCAAAATCAAACGCTCACAGGTTTCGGTTGAAAACTTCATTTTGACAACAACTAAAAGCTCTACAAGCTAGTTCTACCCTACATAGTACAACGTATAACACACAACATGCTACACGGTTTCTTTTAAATCGCCGTGTCACATAGGGCATGTAGTGAAACGCGTAATGTGAAACATGAAACAAGAAACGTGAAACTAGAAACATCAGGCAATCACATAGGACTGGCATGTGGTGCAATACGAAACGAGAAAAAACACCAATTCAGAAGTAGGCCTAGATCTACATGATCATTCAGTTGACGACCTTAGTTAGTGGCGAAGCGTCTATATAATCAAATAATCACTGCTTTCCTTCTTAATTTTGAAACATTGTCGCTGTCAAATTCACCCATAGACGTAAACCTCATAAATTAAATGTAAAAAGACGTTCATAATCACCAATGAACAATAGACTATGCCTAACTTTCAAAACCATTTCATTGCAGAAATAGCCTATGTTCACCCTTATCGGGCCACTCCATTAGCAGTCACAAGCTTTGATTAAGTAAGTTTAAAGTGAGGCAGGAAGAGTCTACCAATAGAGTTGAAGGGAACATGTGCATAGCACTTTAGCAGTCAAAACTGTTTCATTGCCACATATCCCTGTTCACCCCTTTCGAGCCACAGTTAAAAGCAGCCACACGCGCTGATTATGTAAGCGAACTATAACACTGGTCGAGTCTACCTCACAGATGTGAGGGGAACTATCTCCTAATAATATCTTGACTGCTACGAGTGCTTGTTTTTTTCCTCAATTTTTAAACGTCCTATAATCAGATCGTGACCTCGATTATGACTCCGGCTCCTGGCATATAACATAAGACAAAAAACAGCCAAATGTGAAATAAAAAAGTAATAATTGGCATGCTCTACAAACGTGTTTAGACTGTCTGGTATAACATGCCATTGTAGTACTGACATCTCTGCTTCTTTCCTTGGTGTTCGTGTATTCAAATCTAAAGTTAAATTTAAGGTTAGTTAGAATAAATATTTAATGAAATACTTTCCCGATTATTTTAGCGGTTGAATAGGCATACAACACGAATTCAGGATTTGTATTCATTCACAACTCAGAGTTGCCGCCTCCAGTAAGATTCATGTGACTTGTGTGAGTGTGATACGATCTCCAGGCCTTATCTGGTCCCATCTCACCTTGATTACCCTGTCAAACAAGTCAGGCTTCACCCCTGATCTTAGTTCTACTGAGAAAGCGCAGAAAAAGAAGAAGGCTCAGCTTATGGCCTCGAGAGCATTTCCTTTTTAGACATAAAAGAGGAAAATACCCAAGAACCCTTTGTTCCTTAAAGGAAAAAAGGGATGGTTGACTCTTTCAATTATTTGAGAACAGGGGCGAAGCCTGACTTGTCATCTAGGACATACGACAGACTAAAATCTCTGGTGTTTCCATTTTTACAACCTATATGGTCCTGTGATCTCTGTTTTTTGTAGTCTCGATGTGAAGAGTCACATATCATTGGCTTGGATTGTACCAACTCAATTAGTGGCCTAGTCCATTCTGATAGACCTAAGCTTACTTGGTGACTCGGCGAACAATGGATAGCTGGGATAGATAGCCCCAAATTATAGTTGGACGACGCTTGTGTATTGACATGTAAACTGCACAGTATTTTTAAGGGGGGGGGGGTACATCTGAAGGCTATCTCGCTTATTAGTGGACCGAATTTTACCAAATTTCACACATATAACAAGCATAGTAAGGAGTCTTTAAATCCACAACATTTTAACTTCCGGTTCCGGCAAGATAATGCTGGTTCGCACATTTCCCGTATTGCACAGGGTTTCCTCGAACACCATGGAATCCCTCTGCCGCCTCACCCTACCTTTATCACGGATTAAAACCCAGTCAAGCATTTTTGGGACGAAATTAAACGACACACCGAGAGGAGACAGCCTAGGCCGAGAACCACATAGGAACTGGATGTGGATATGGCCATCCAGCAGATATGGATGCAGATCCCGCTACGTGTTACCAACAACCTAGTGGCTTCCTTGTACCGGAGATGTACTACTGAGCATTTTAATGCATGAACTGAAAGTTGACAATGTATTCCGTTAAAATTTGATATTCACAGTGATGCTCCACGTACTCTTTCATAATGCCAGAAAACAGTTTGTGTTTAAATTCCCCCGTCTTGTAAGAGATGGAAAACAAACATGATCACCATTGCAACGGTAAAAAGGATTTTGCGTTTTTTAAAATATCGTTTTGGTGTTCGAATACACTAACACGAGGTTTTAGGGTCTCATCTAAATGTAAGGATATGAAATTGTGAAGTTTTGTTTTACGTTATCTTCGTATGATGATGATACATATTGTAGCGGTTCAATGCTCCCAAACAATTTGAGAGATTTAAAAAAGAATTTAATTATTTTTTGGGATACAAGACCTCCAAATTAAATGTCTGTCCAAGCAAAATATTATATTCACTCTTTCTTACTAATAAATGTAAAAAATTGGGACTCAAGTTAATTTCAAAAATCCTTAATTACAAATTACAGTGGAATTCTGAAAAATAAAGTCAACACCTCGGGACCGAAAAAATTTGCTGACTTTGAGCAAAGTTGGCTTTATCCATTGTACTACTGGCCATTGAAAATTGAAGATGACTGCTACAAAATTACAAAGTACCTGGTAACAAGATCTTAACTCAATTTCAGTGAGTATAATTCTGAAGTTGTTACCAAAAAAAAAAAAGAGATAATGAGAGAACAAAGTAATTGGAAGTGTGCACATCACTAGCTAAGGCCCTAAATAGCTCTTCTTAAATGCTTTCGTCTTGGGATATAGCCCTGAATTTTTGGTTTTACGGAAGCGTAACACTCAAGCGGTTGACTGTATCAGAAAAGCAATATTACTTAAGGGGGGGAGGGGGGGGGGGCTACACCTGAAGGCTATCTCGCTTATTACTTGACCGAATTTTACCAAATTTCACACATATAACAAGCATAGTAAGGAGTCTATAAATCGGCAATCAAATTTGAGAAAAAGTTTCGTTTCCACGGATACGGCGGACATATTGGATTTTGTTGACATGTCTTACGTAATGAATACCGCACTTCGCTCATTGAAATTAAATGTTTTTTTGCATGCATGTTTACAAACATTAGATCTAAAAATTTGACCGTTGTTTTTTTCCTAAACGAATTAGAAATTTTTTAATGAATTTTTTTCTGAGGTAGCATTCAAGTTTTCAAAAAAACCGTAAAAATCCACACTCCAGACACCACCAACAAAAATCTGTTCAAATATCAACAATTCAACAGATATATATTTTAGTACTAAATCATCTCTTCATTCTGTGAAAATTTCATGAAAATTGGACGAAAAACGGTGGAGTTATTAAAAAAAGTATAGAGAAAAATCGCGTTTTGAGAAAACGGCCGATAAAGAAAAATAAAATACTGACTTTATGAGGAAATGGCGGGGACAAACATGTCCGGTATGGGTAAAAATACAGTTTATGAGAGTTCTTATGTGATGAAATAGTTGTAGGAGAGGCTGAGGAAACAAAAAAGGCCTACAACTCAAATTCCATAATTTTGAGCCGATTTTTGACTTTGGGGGTGTAGCCCCCCCCCCTACCCCCCCCCCCTCCCCCACTTTAAACAAAGAAGGCAAGAAACGGGACCACAATGAGGTGTTGACTGTATGCAAGAGTTGACTTTATCAGGATTCCACTGTATCTGTTACTGCTGATCATTATGCTTAAAACAAAAAGTGAAAAGTTATCATCAACAAAGGCAGTGTTCATCATTATGTCCAAAACATTTTTAAAAACAGGGGCATCTGCTGAGCTGTCTTCCAAATCTGGGTCCTGTTCCGGCTCTTTTTTCCTCTTCCTCCTTTTCTTTCTCTTCTTCCTCCACCCCAATTTCTTCCTCCGTCATGTGTAAAGCCCTGTGCCTCTTCAATGCTGCAAAACTTGTAAAATATTGTCCCCATCCCTTGTGGCCTTTACACACTCTTTGGCCTATGCAGCCTTTCTTGACCAAGGTCACCATATTTTTCCTTGTTATTTTTTCACCTCACAAAACGTGTAATACGTGTATTACATTGGTTCAAGACACCCCCCCCCCCCCCCCTTTTTCTTAAATTTTCTTACGGGGGAAAAAGAACAAAAACCCCCCCCCCCCCCCCCCCCCCCCCGCCTTTCCAGGTGCACGATATTTGAACAGCCCCTTACATACTTTTTGCTGTAATTCAGCCGTCTTTCTTTTTCACGCTTCTTTGCTGGGTAGCCAACTTGATCTAATCCTCGACCATTGAGAAATCCAACGTGTCCCTAGCTGCTGTTGTTAATTGACAAAGACTATTGTTGCTGTTTGGAACCAACTCGGATTTCGAATCAATCACTCTCAACGCCAAACTATCACTGATCGATAGATCGATATTTCGGTATTATCCCATGTCCGACACTTTCAACAATGCCTTTATCGAAATGGTAGCAACTGCTACAGACAAGCCATTGATTCACATTGATTATGTACTTTCCTGCGCCGTCCGCAAGTTCTCTCAACTTACTATCACTTGACCATTGGTTTACTGCCCAAACATTTTTATGCTAAGGGTTTTTTCTTGTTTTTGTTCCCTTTATAGGATAGGTTATTTTCTCAGAGAAGGTTTTGTGATATGCTAATATTAAAGATCCCTTAGCATAAAACGTACAATTTGAATGGCTATAGCCCCACCTGGTTTTCTACACCAACACATTTCCACTTCTCTGACCTAAATGAAACCAAAAATATTTCACTGATGGGACGAAACATAATAATAGTATTTAATAGTGTATTCCGATAAAACGTAGAAGTGGGAAGATTACACACTCAAAAAGTAACACTTGTCTTTTGATCACCATATATATAGTAGTCGACATACTGACCAATCAGATCATTTTTCGAGTTATTGTGTCTCAGGAGTTTCGTTTGGGTGTTTCTGTAAAAATCTAAAATTTGGAGTCTTTACGCTTTATCTTTTACAGGGGTATTACAGTCCGTGCCGGCTATAAGCACGCCGCCTTAAGCACGTTTCGGATTCAAGCACGCAAAACGGCTCTTACAGAATATTTGCTATATAAATTACACGCCTATAAGCACGGTAACTTCGGCTTCAAGCACGCTTCATTTACAAGACAGTCAATATTTCCATGATGACCCATCGAAGTTCGAACACAGTTTACACCTCAACAGTGGAGTTTGTCAAGAGAAACACAAAGAACGCAAGTGATGGACACACACACTCACACGGGCGGAGAGGAAGGCAGAGAGATGCACACAGCCGTGCGCGCCGACATAGGATCTAGCCTAGGCCTAGGGCAAAGCTACACACGACCCAAAAAAAAAAAAAATACAAAGAGAGTCGGGGAGACTCCACAGCTGGCATACTGTTCGTCGCAGGTTGTAGGAATTCAAGGTTGAAGCTAAGATGCCATTTCTTCAACAACACAATCAGTTCATAACAGTATAACCAGACAATGCACCCGCACATCGTGCACTCCACTCGGAATAAAATTCTAAGAAAGAAAGTAAGATTATTCAGTGTTTAAGGTCGTTGGCCTATATCACATCCTATAAAACACTCATTTGGTAAGTAAAGTTTCCATAATGAAAAGGTACAGGTTGTGCTCATCTCTTTTATCATGGGTCAAAAATTGCATATTTCTGTCACTTGACTGAATCAGGCTGGTAGGAATTAACAATTTCCTTTAATGGACAGATTTAGAAAAGTAGAAAATTAGTGAAATTAATCTTCAATTATATGAGTTATACCTCCCACATAAAGGTGAATTTATTAATTTCCAGCAATAAAGATTGGTAAACATGTATTTAACGGAGGGTTTTTAACAAGGCAATGACTCTTCTGTTATATCATGAGACACATAGAAGAAACTAGCTAGGTCCCCTTTCGACGAAAGGAATGATCGCTGCATTAACATCAACTGAAAGTCATTGGCCTACTATATTTACACTCTACTGGAATGGAGCAATAAATCTTGAGAGATGCAAAGAATTAGAAGGTCTAGATTAGATCTGTACTCTCAAAACACAATGCGCCTCACAAAATATCACTTCCGCACCGGATTTTCAAAAATTGCAGACAGAAGCGTCGGCCTACAAAATCGATCGGCGAAATAAGGACATTTAGCTTTTTGCAGCAAAACTGTCTCACAACTGAAAAAAACCCAAGGGCTTCATGATCTGGAGAATATTTTAAAGAATTTTTTGGTGAAAACCGCAAGTCGATCGATGCAGCCATTAAAAAGCCTTTTGAATAGCAAAATTCCGCCACCGCAAATAGATAATAGAAGATGCCCGGTATCTCGATAGGGGTACATAATATAAACAATCTAAGATATGCAGACGACACAGTCCTAATAGCAGAAGATGAAGAATACCTACAGAATCTATTAAATGTCATCGCACAAGAGAGTAACAACAAGCCTAAACATCAAGAAAATCGAAACAATGGGGATAAGCAGAAAAACTCAAACCCCCGGATGCAATATCAAAATAAAAAATCACCCTAAAGCAAGTACAACATTTTAAACATTCGGGGACCATTATATCATCAGATGAGAGATGTCACACCGAAATTATAAGCCGCATTTGCCAAGCAAAAGCAACCTTCCACAAAACGAAACAGATACTCACAAACATCAATCTGTCACTGGAAACGAGAAAGAGAGTGCTGAAAAGTTACATCGAGCCAATCCTATTACATGGGTGCAAAGCATGGACAATCAATAAACAATCCCATGGACAGCTAGAAAAACAAATTGAAGAAGTATTGGTTGGAGCAAATTGCAGAAGACAGCTTATGACGAATATATGAAAGCGACAGGCAAATTTCTTCTTACACACAATGCAAAAAGAAGCATTGGAGAATATTGTAGCAACAGGCAAGTTTGATGGAAAGAGAGGCAGAGGCAGACAGAGTGAAAAGATACTGGACAAATTGACAATATGGCTAGGAGCAGCAAGAACAACAGAAACCATTGCTGCAACGCAAGACAGTGAAGTGGAAGTCCATGGTCGCCTACGCCAGTCGGCAAGGCACCGGATGATCATGATGACTCTTCTGTTCCAATACCGTGGGAGGTTAATAATATACTCGGTTGTTTCTTGAAAAGGAATGGTAAGAGAGAATAAACTATACTTGCCACAGACTTCTTCCTCTATGTTCTGCACAGAATTATTGATCAACGAGCCAACTTTCTACTTCACTGAGAAATAATTTAGTGCATCTAACACTTTGAGAAAGCTATGCATATATCCAAAACCCAGGGAAAATAATAGTTAACTTCAGTAGCCCAGTTGACTCTGCCCAGTTCACAGGAACGATGTAATTGCATGTAACATTTCTTTGGATAACTGCCATTTTCTAAGCGAATAATTCTGCCCCAGAATTTCATGACACAACGCATGAAATCAGAACATAAATTGGTTCTTCCCACTTCTGACTCGGCCCAGTGACAAAAATATGCAATGTTTGACCCATGATAAAAATGCATATAGATCTATGTGCATAGCCTGTACATTTTCATTATTATGAACACTTTATTTAGTGAGAGAAAACTCATGGGGAGAGCTGACAGCAGGAGATTATCTTCAGAGGAAGAACCCTCCGCAAGCAAGTGTTTCGGCCCTAACTTCCTGACACTCAAAGGGGGCCGGGCCACACTCAGGTCATGACTCATAAGGGCTCTCCTGCTGTTTCTGTTTGTTTGTTATTTGTTTTCTTTGCGCTGATCGGGGGACGAACCCTCGAGGTTTTGGGGGTATTTCCGGGACAAAACAGTGCTTATATGGTGTGATGTGGGTCAATAAACTTATTTTCTTTTTTTTCTTATTAAATTCTTAAAAAGCCAGAATATCTGCACCGCAATGAATCTACGCCCTGCATTTCACCAGGTTTTGACTCAATTGAGCACCTGTAGGAAAGGATTAACTGTGTTGTTCATGACTTGAATCCCAGTCCCAGAACCATTTTATACCTACAGCAAGCCCTCAACAATGCCTGAAACAAGATTCTGCAGGAAAAATTTTGCACTCTATGTGCAGGAGATGCCCTGATGTGTTAAATGCACATGGAGATCGCATGGCGTACTGATGGGTGACTTTCACTTTGATGTATCAGGAGAATACTTCATATTTAAATTTCTTGGTCGAAAGATCAATATATTTTACGACAGGAAAAGCGAAGTGATCGAACATATAGGATGGTACCTCTTTTTATCGCCTGTATATTTACTACGACTGTAGCTCCATCCAGTCAGGCGCTTCTACCGTCGGCGAGAGTGAAATTTCATTGACGTGTCTCTTAAGCCCTGGTGATTAAATTCCCACGGAGTGAATATTATAACTGGGATACTGACCTTGCCTGGCAGAAGGCAGAGACAAAGAAACTGATAGTACTGTTAGGCTCGATGACTGAAGCCGCGCTGCGGGGCGTGCCTAATCATGGCTTGACTCTTGACCTAGTTTGCAATGGCAATACCCCCCCCCCCCCCAGCCCCTCTTTCTCTCTTTTCTCCCTCTGTTCTGTGTTTTCTTTATAGTTGAAGCTAAATGAAACATTCCGTGACCGTGGAGCTTGGAGGTTGCGTTCTTTGAGTTTTTGGAGGCATTAGGAGTTAAAAAGAAAATTTAGCTCCCATGCCTCTTTAAAAAGGGTGGGCGTTGTATGTAGTTTGCATATAAACTTTGTACATTGTTAACATTCAAAAATAGTTCCGGTAACTGGCTAGCATAATCACCGCAATGGACTGTTTTGTTTTCATTCACATGGGAACAGTGTAGGTCAAAATTCCAAAATCACGACATAAGCTTTGGTCTATTTGTTTGAAACAGATGGAAATCTGGATAGTAGAGTAGAATCCCAGCTCCCCTCCCTCTCTTCTTTTAACGTGATTTTTTTTTCTTTCAATAGCATGGTCATAGGCCTAAATTTATTTGCTAGAAGAAAATTAGACCTAATATGTAGACTATAAAAAGGGTCAGTGTTACCACCGCTTACAAAAACAAGAAACACCAAAAGGGAGCGCTCGTCCAATAGTGGATTTGTCCACATTGTCTCTTGTGGCATACGGATAAACATGCTGGATGCATTTGTGCTATAATCTTTATCTCTATCTACATATCATATTTGTGAAAGTTCGTCATTTTGGCCGCCTGAAACTTCCGAACCACTGAACTTTCGAATTTGTAACTGTTTCCACACTTTTGAAATCTTGAAGTGGATAACCACGAAAGCCAAATAGAGAATGTTTGGTGTGTCCCGCGCGCTCATATGACCTTATGCAGTTGCGAATGCCCTAAAACACTTACAAAATAAAAAAAATTAAAAAAACAACAACTAACCAACAACAAACAAACACAGGGAACTTGATGTCAGTTGCTGGAACTCGACTAATGTATATCTACATGCTGTCCAGCTAGAGGGCCAATCTGTCAGGAATGTAGTCAACGTGTACGTCTGCAATGCTGTTGTCAGTGAAGAGGAATGGAATAAGCAAGGGGACATGGAAGAGGTGCTCCCAGACCCCTCAGCATTCTACGGCGATTTCAATGCACGAGGGAGTGGCCGGGACAATTCAACCACAAACCCACAAGGAGTTGTTCTCGGGGACGCCCAAGACTTCTGCAACCTAAATTCTACAATGGAAGCATTTCAAGATTGGCAAAACGAGAGGGTGACACTGATGGAGCTATTGACCTGACCCTGGTCTCTCTACAAACTGCCACAGATTGTACGTAGCGGCTCCTTGGATACCATGGAAGTGACTACTTGCTGTGCACAGTGCTAGTCAGGCGTTGGAAACCCTCATAACACCGCCAAGAAGACAAAGGCATTCGCGTATGAGGTCAAGGGCAAAGATCCTATCAGCAGTCTCAGGAAGAAAACAATCCCAGTCAGGAGGATGAAGCAAGGGGAGACCAACCAGACGTCATGGTAGAATGATGAGCTGGACAAATTGTGCAGAGCAAAATGGAAGGCGTTACAAACATACCAACGCAACTGAGAGAACCCAGACCTGAAAAGAGCATAGAAGAAAGCGCCAGGGCTATTCAATGTCGTGACGAAAGAGGCTAAGAAGCCATATGAAATTTTTTACCAAGAGATGACATATGACAACACAGTCTACAGATTCTGACAGCTGTACAGATCAATGATGAAAAAGAGGCCAGCCAAAGGTCTACCAGACTTCCAAAGGGAGAACGACGTGTGGGTGCGGTCAGACCAGGAGAAAGGTGAGGCGCTGTTCGCCCGATATATTCCGCAGACAGACTATGGCAACGAAGAGGAACGAAAAAGGCCTGTATGCTGTGGTGCTCGCTGAATAATCACGCAGAGAAAGCAGAGATGCCCACAGTCACCATCAAAGACAGGGTCCTGAAGTGTGAGCACTCAATGAGGTATCACCTTTGACAGACCACTCCCAGGTAAAGATCACATAACCGGGATCATAACAAGAGCCAGAAAAGGTCTGGCTGCACTGAAAATCATGGCGTGTAACAGAATGCCACAGAGAATTTTAACAATACTAAAACAGACTCTTGTGCCTCGGTCTCCTCGCCTTGTCAACGTCGCAGCTGAAACGTCTAGAAAGAATTCAGAATGAAGGTATACGGACGGTTCGTGGGGGTACACGGGACAACTCTTTCAAGGCTATTCGTTATCTCCTGAACCTCCCAGCCATGATAAAACGTCACAAGACTGCTCCGGTGAAAGCGTATTTGAGAGTCAGCACCGATGATCACACCCACTGCATGACAATGTGGGAAGAATATTACGCACACGTCTGCTTAGAGAGACTGAATGGATGAATGGGGCGGCGACGACTTTGGCTAAATGCTGTGAAGTGCAACACATCCGCATGGGTCAGCATCACTGACACACTTGGGCAGTAAACTCGAGTGGTAGCAACCTTAGACAGAGAATGTCGTGAGTGGCCAGTGGGAGCAGCCAAAGCCGATGTAGAGACACTGACAGAGGAGAACAGTGAACAGGACGACGTAGTCAATCTTCACAGATGGATCAGTACAGCGTGGAGTCAACTGTGGATGGGCTTTCAGTGTCCGTGTAAACGGGGCCATACAGAGAGAGAGCTGTCAGGTGCAACTAGTATAACCACGTCCAGCAAGTGCATGGAGAAGAAGGCCCTTACAGAAGCCCTTAACGGGACTGAGACGACGAAGTATCAGTCGACCACCTTCGTCACGGACTCCTTGAGTACCCTCGAAAAAGTGAAAAAAACACATGATGTGTGCAGACAGGCGAGAGGCTTTTTTTGGGGTGTTCTTTTTTGCCTGTTCTAATTATTTTGCGTGCTTGGGCTTATGCAATTTTGAAATTTGTGAGGTCTTCTTTCGTTTTAGAGTTGACGGGAGTGAAGATGATGGTGGATGTGAGGATGTTGGGGGTGAAGATGATGGGGGAGGGGGTGAAGATGGTGATGGGGGTGAGGATGAAGAGGATTGTTGAGAGGGTGGAGATGAAGAAGGGGTGTGGGGGATGATGAATGGGGAGACGGAAGAAAGGAGGAAGAGGACTCCATCCTCTCCGTATCCAGACTAGAGTACCGGTTTTTTAAAGACAGGTAGGAGCATTTACAGGAATAGATCTTTTCTATTTTTTGCCTGTTGGTTTCAGATGGACCTTTCGGGAGGGGTTAGCTGACCCAGGGACCGTTTTTGTGACTTCGGAGTACGTTTTAGTTTGTTTGTGGGTCCATCCTGTTGGGTACATTATTATAAGGTTGCTCGTGCTTGAGCGAACGTTCCACTGTATTCAGCACTATGTGTGAGGATGGCTTTCTCCTGGCATCACTTCGGACACTCAGTCCAAGAGGCAAATTGACCCTCCTGGCGACAATTTGGGCACCAGAGATCTAAGGAGCATGTCTATCAAGAGTGACCTTCCTTGCCGCTGCGAGGACACGCTGCACCACAACGACAGCGTAGCCGTGTTTCATCGAAGCGCAGACAGTTGAACCAGCTCATTGGTTTCGGAACATATGGTCGTACTTTTAGGTCTAAGAAGGCGATGTTTATTTTTGTAGGTGGTCTGGGTGTATTAAAAAGTTAGAATCCACGTTTTGGCAAAGATTTCCTTGCCATCTTGCTGTACTCAGACTTGACGCGCATGAACAATTCCATCGACCTCATGGACCATTTGTTCTTCTGTAGAGCCGCTGAGATCATGGCTTTGAATGACACCCTTGAACGTGTCCAGATTCCTGTACGATTGAACACAAACAGGGATGCCACCAAACGAGGTGCAGCTCAACAGGGCTACCCTACAGATCTACTCCTAATCAGACAGCAAGAAATCTCGCCTTCCAACCAAGATTGACCAGAAACCAGTTCTATGAACTAGTCGTGATCGATTGAGTGCAGTAGGCCACTATACCCGCCGATCTAGACCTAATCCAGAGCCAAAGTAACGTATTGGGAAGGCCACCCTCTCAACAATCCTCTTCATCCTCACCCCCATCATCTTCACCCCCAGTCCTAAGCCACCAGGATCCCCTTTTCCGGCCGCACGGTCATCAGGTTGCCTCGCGTTGTTGGGATTCGGGGTCAATTTTTTTCTAAGCGGAGTCCTTCGGTCGACAGATCGGAAAGAAAGATGGGTGGACAGAAGACCTAACAAAAACGGACAAAAGATGCCACCCCTACGTCAGAGAGCTAGTGACTTACGGGTTGCACCCCCTGTTGATGGGCAGCCAACTACTTTTATTTTATTCCCCCGGTCAGTTCGGGGAAAGAAGAAAGAAGAAGGAAGAAATGTCGTTTGAGATTTTTTTTAATTCAGAAAATTCAGAAGATATTCAATACTTCTAAGTAAATGTCGCCCGTGCGCGCCTGACTGTAAATATTCATGGGCGACATTTCACCTTTGGAGAGGTCGCAGCTCCTGCTGGCAGAGCAGTGGGTTTATTTATAATATTTTACTGTATGTATTTTATATGAGCTGAGAAAAGCAAGAGACAAAATACAGAAACTTAAAAAAGCAAATAAGACCTACCATCTCTGAAAAACAAACACAGCGCAAGGAGGATACAAAGGCAACAAAAATATGTTATTATGCCCCAAACAAACACATGAAATGTTAATCCTCACTTCTTCCAAACGGAAAAAGTCACGTGAAAATTGTCAAAAAGTTCCTCCCCCTAAATATACATAATATTATACAAAGCTAAAATTGATTAACAGCCTGTCCATTATCTTGTTTGTGTTTGTTAGAAGAGAAGTACATCGACATATCCATGTAATGACCACTAAGTGCTGGAAAAAGGAAGACAGACAGAAACAAAATGGTTTGGCCACCAGTTACATTTTATGTCACCTGGTCAGCCTCGACAGCTTACAACACCAAGCACTTAGGCTATAATGGAAGAGGAAGGCCACGAAAAAGGTTGATCGAGGTGTCAAGAAAACCCTAAGAAAACATAATATCACAACTGAAGGAGCTGCGGAGCTAGCCTACCATAGAAAACTGCATCTCCCCCCGACGTTTAACGGCAACAGACAATGAAAAAGTCAAAGTAAAGATAGAAACAACAGAGGGAAAGTAAAGAAATATTATAATGCTTTAAAAAGTCTCCTTTTAAGGTCTCCCTACTTTAGCGCTCTTGTGTAACTAGCGATTAAAAGAATCCATTGAGATCTTTATATGTTTTCAAAGACGGACTAGATATTACTTTGTTTCAAGCAACTCATCCCGCTAAACTATAAAGACATAACAACAACCACATACACTTTAAGTAGAAATACTAGAAAATTGTAGTGATCCTCAGAAAATTGTAGTGGTCCTCAGACATTTGGAGTAGTTTTATGATCCATAAAGGTCAACATGTTTTTTTTTCAAGCGATGCACCCAGAATTCGAAAACACGAATCAATGTTCCTTTGTTCAAAGCCATCAATCTATTTCAGAACGCCTCTTGAATCTAATCTGCGTCCTCAAATCCATAACGACGAGGCATGTCATTCAGTTTAGGAAACAGAAAGTCATACTGGGCTAACTCCGGTGCCAGCTCCAGCAAATCCCACGAATAGCCCTCGAGATGATCAGAGACCACTGTGGATAACCTTGTGGACGTGTGTGGGTTTGTTGTTGGGTTGTTGTTGTTTTTTGTCGTGGTGGAAGATGAGGCCACTTCCAACATCAGGTTGTATTTTGCGATATTTGCCTTTATTTTTCTTTTATTACACATCTGTAGCCTTGTTTGTTTTGTTTTAGTCGATGTTTTACTGCGCTCGCAACTGACTGCATAAGGTCATATGAGCGCCAAGGGTTGGATGTCAACGGAGAAGTCCTTACAGGGAATCAGACTTACTCTGCTCACCTCTCTAGCTTCAACAGCACAAAGTCTGCTTCGACTATCAAGGCACCCCGGAAATAGCGGGTCACAAGAATGTGGCAAACATACAAAATAAGTAGAGGAAAATGACGATAGTAAGGAGTAGGAAAGAAAAAGCAGCAGTTTCCTGTTGTAGTTCAGGCACAATTATGAGCATGACATTGTTGGGTCAGCCTATTTACAATTCTACTGCGCATTAGAACGAGAAAGGTCCCCTCTTTGGGAATGGCCTTAAGGCACTTCAGTCAGTGGCACCACTCCGGCGGGTTATCTGTAGCCGCAATGTCCTAACTAAAAAAAAACTGGAACATCACAAAGCTCTGCATCCAAACTATACAAATCTCTTGTCCTTTGAATCTTTCTATACGGCAGTGAATCCTGGAAATATCTCTTACAGATTATACAAACGATGGTGTGAGGCAAGCAATTAAAATATAACGTTGGACTACAAAAACCACTACTAGCCATAGTATAAAGGAGAAAACTCGCCTGCATTGACACACAGATCAGCATGAAAACCTTACAAAAACCATCATGCAGGGTATTACCCTCTCTCTCTCTCTCTCTCTTCTCTCTCTCTCTCTCTCTCTCTCTCTCTCTCTCTCTCTCTCTCTCTCTCTTACAAGAGCACACATGGAACGTGGAAACCGTTTTGCGACCCAGTGACTATGTCTAAAATTCCTTGATTTTTTCACGAATTCTCGTTTTTTATATTTTTCGACAGCAGAATCTATTTTTTAAATACACATGTATTTTCTTCGTATGCATCACTGATAGCTCTCCCGCGCTGGCTTTGATCTTCAGAACATTGTATCTTGAAAATGTCAAGGACATATTTTCTTGCGCTATTGTCATGTCACGTCAGAATAGTATATTAGAAACTCTTTTGTCACAATGATTACAAAACCGTACTTTCAATACTTCATACATATTTCTAGCGTTTTAAGTGGAATAGTTTTAAAGTTACAGAGAAGGAAAACATGGAGTCACACCTTTTGTATTATAAACTTCACAAAAGTACTAAAATTTGCTTTAAATTTTTTATTTTAAAATGTAAAATTGCACACCCCAACAAGAGTCCATAAAATATTAACCAAAATAGTACATAACAGCAAAATAAAAAGAACAGTAGCAAAAAAGAGCCGACAAAACAGTTACAAAGTAAGCTAAAAAATCAAGTTGTTGGGTACCCCAAAATGAATATTCTCCACAAATGACAAAATGTGGCTAAATATTTCAAAACCAAACATGTTCGTAGCTGCGCGCGAAGAAATACAGTCGAGTAATAAAACAGACAAACAACAATTTCCTCTGATTCTAAAACAATCAGTAGAGTGTAAAAAAACAATCGAAATGTGTAGCCTTTATACTCCCATTGCTAGTGTAAGTGATCAATTTCGTACCCCAAAAAAATTCCCACAAACATCTGACTCAGACCATGGTCTGCCATTTGGACTTGCAACCGAAAATAACGATAAAACCACTTTCTTTAAAATACAACAAAGTACAAGAACAAAGTAAAACTATTTATAAGTAGATTCTAGTTTCCACAAAAATAAATGAGCGCAATTTTTGTCCATAATTTTGTACAAGGCACGAGGTTTTTACTTCAAAAGAAACTGGAGTTGGAGGGATGCTGCTATCGATGCCACTATAATATAAATAATTTATTACATTAGTTGTGGTGTAAGATCATGATTTATCCTACGAGTGAAATTGCCAAGTTGTAATCACGAGTTTCAACGAGTGATTACAACTTGCAATTTCTTAAGTAGGATAAATCATGGTCTAACACCACAACGAGTGTAATAAATTTTTTATACCATACTGACATCAGCTGGCGAAATACGTCCGTACCAACAAAGTTCAAAGGGCCCGTCAATTGGACAAGAGGGTCCATTCTAGAATCTCACATGAAAACATTTTCATGTCCGTCGAAGTCAGATTGAGAATTGGGGAAAATCTGGATTGTTTTCCTTTACTTTTAGCCACGCTAATTTACAAGTTGTGCTATCCGTGTGTCTGCCTCCGCGAAACAAACCCCAAACAAAACTATCGTAACGTAAATATAAGCAAAGTAATCAGAAAGTGTACGATTCAAAAGTTGAAAAAAAACTGCATTAATATAAATCAAGCATGTTTTTGTTAGAATAGAGATGACTTTGATTTTGATTTCAAACTTCGTAACCAAAACAAACCAAAGGCAAAGAGTAAGATTCTATTCTCTAGATCTAGATCTAGACTCTAGATCTAGATCTAGATTTAGATCTAGATTCTAGATCTTAGGTCATATGCATTGCTTTAAATTGGTCAAAGATGGAAAAAAGGCTTTTTTTAACAACACAAATGTCAAGCTACTTGGATATTTATGTGCTAATTCTAAATATGTCGTTAGATATCTAGTTTTTGTCTATCGATTTCCGATATT
>NW_004797617.1:436942-438459 GCF_000002075.1 Aplysia californica
ACACACACACACACAAACACAAACAAACATGATGCAGTTTACCAAGCACATAGCAAACACGCATATAATTATATAGCAAAACACGCACAAATTTTCAGGTCCTGCAACAACTTTTTTTGCATAATTTAAAAAAAAAGACAAAGCAACAAAGCTACTTCATAACATATTAGTCATGTATAAAATTGTGATAAGTTTTAAGATGTCCTTCATGTGTATCTATTTTCATGCGGAGAATATAAGTACATTACATACTGTTTATATATATTGCTGTCTGCCTTTTATTTTTTCCTCTTTGTTGTGTTTTAATTTGTTGGTGAGTTAATTTTTCTTAAGTTGTTCTAGTTCTAAAGATTTGTTTCTCTTTTTTTGCGTTTAAACAGCGTAATGTCATTTAATTTAATGCTGTTCCCACCCTTTTAAAAATATAAATGTGTTATGTTCGACGTGTCTCCTTCAAAACCGAATACTGACTGACACTGGCACACCCCAATTGTGTGTGATTCCACATAATTTACATGTGGTATCCCTCAAGCCTACTTTTTCTTGAATTACGCAATTTTTGGGTAAAAACAGCCAATCTTCAGAAGGTGGACACGCGCCCTAATTAGTTAATTTTGTGGTTATTTATACGTGCAGTTCTAATTTAGATTTCATTCTATTGTGAAACCTTTATTTTCAACGTTTTTACCCTCTTGGTGACTAAAAATGATATTCTGGGTGCTCAAAACAGAGCACAAGAAATTCTGGTGCCATAGATTGTTACCTCTATCAACATATTGCTATATTACGTCGTTACAGAGAGTTGAAAGCTTGAAAATTAATGGCAACTTTTGCCACTTTTTGTGGCAACTTTTGGCAACTTTTGGACAAAAAAAAGACAACAAACGCAGATGCTAGGTTATGTGCGTGCCAGACTCACTCTCTCTCCCTTTCTCTCTCTCTCTTTCTCTCACACACACACTCTCTCTCTGTGCGTGCGTGCGCGCGCGCGCGCGCGCGCGTGTGTGTGTGTGTGGGGGGGGGTGAGAGAGAGAGACTCTGAGGGAGTATTATCGTGTGTATATGGCTTTTTTCGTCTATGCAGACGCAATTTGGCGATGGTCTCAAGGTTGTCTTCATGCAGTTTCTTTCACTTTCATGGCTAACTCTTTCTATGTTTGAAGCGCAGATTCTGTCGCAGTGCTTGCATGTCAGTGAGGGGGATCGAAGCTCTGTATTTCCGCTGTTTTCTTTTTGTCGCTGGCGCTTCTCAGCCTGTTTGTTTCTGAGGCTGCTCTCTAGCATTATAGTTCCTTTCTTTATCATTATCCCCAGGGGCGGCTGGTGGTTTGTAGAACAGACCGGCTGTAATTCCCATCGATACCTCCCCTTCTCCCCCCCCCTCGCCTCAGAACTTCACCCCTACAACACACAGACAGGCCGACATACAGACAGACGGACAGACAGACGGACGGACAGACAGACAGACAGACAGACAGACAGACAGACAGACAGACACACAGACACAAACAAACAGA
>NW_004797617.1:440111-441316 GCF_000002075.1 Aplysia californica
CAACGTGGAGCCCCTCGAAATTCGGTGCATGTATAAATGAGTGAAAAAAGGTGACAAGTAGTCCCCTGAAGTCGACTGTAAGAGCCGTGGTAAAAAATTGGTTCGTTCTTTTCACCCACATTTGCAAAGACAAAGCCACGTGGGAGTGCTATACAGAGAGAAAGAGAAATTGGCCATTTTGGAGGGTGCCAATCATTTTGTTCCTCACATCTCGACTACCCATAGACTGATCGTGATAACCCGTTTTCAGCTTCAGCTCACAAATTCTACGGCGGACCGACAAAGGTCAGGCCGACCCAGTCACCGATGCACGTGCAGACAGACACAGTCCGGATATGTCGTGCAAATCGACTTCAGACAGCTACAAGGGCTTCAAATGTCTAATGAGTACCCACGGAATAGCCATAAGTCGACACACGGTGAACCAATGATTGCGCCATGGAGGCCTTAGATACGGTCCAGTCTTGACCGCACACCATCGCCACAAACGTCTCAATTTAACTGGGCTCAGCACCATGCCATGTCAAATGGCGTCTGAGAGCATGGTCTTCGGTTCTTGTTTCGGACAAATGCCTGTTCTCCGCAGAGATACAGGGTGTCTAATAAAAAAGAGGGCCTACTAAAAGGGCAATAACTCGGTCATTAGTGCACTAATTTTAACAAAATTTCGAAAAATTAAATTCAACCAGGGGGAAACCAAGTTGGCAAAAATATTAAGAAAATCCATCGATATGTATATCTCATTGAAATATCTAGTTTTTTACAATTCAAACAAATTCGGGACAAACAAACAAAAATTCACTTTTTAGGAACGTGTAACAACAAGGGAGTAACCGGCTCGTTCTGGTTTTAGGACAAGGACGGTAAAGCCACACAAGCCACATCAGTTGGATATCAAACCATGCTGAGAAAACTTTGGAGAATTTTGGGGTGGAGAAGGTGTTATGTTGTAGAGGCCTGGTTGTACTGAGATGGGATCACACCAATATATGTCAATATAATATAGTAGAGGTTATACGGTCATATGAGCGCCAAGGGGTGGATGTCAACAGAGAAATCCTTACAGGGAATCAGACTTACTCTGCTCACCTCTCGAGTCTCAACAAGACAAAGTCTGCTTCGACTATCAAGGAACCCCGGAAATAGCGGGTCACAAGAGAGTGACAAAGCAAAAGAAGTAGAGGAAAATGACAATAGTAAAGATT
>NW_004797617.1:442131-443938 GCF_000002075.1 Aplysia californica
TTTTTCAGCATAAATGATTAGTAATAACAGAGATACAGTGGAATCCTGATAAAGTCAACTTGCTTAAAGTCAACTCTTGCTTAAAATTATCACCTCACTGTAGTCCCGTTTCTTACCTTCTTTGTTTAAGTAATTGTGTTTCTGATACAGTCAACCGCTTGAGTGTTAACTTTGCATAAAGTCCACAATTTGGAGCTAAATCCTAAGATGAATTCATTCAAGAAGAGATATTTCGCCTGAGCTAGTGGTGTACACACCTCCAATATTACTTTGTTCTTTCATTATCTCTTGTTTTGGTTACACCTTCAGAATTATACTCCCTGAAATTGAGATTACATATTGTTTATTACCAGGTACTTTGTAATTTTGTAGAGTAGCTGTCATGTTCACCTTTCAATGGATAAAGTCAACCTTGCTCAAAGTCAATTCTTTTTCTCTGTCCAGGGTGTTGACTTTATCAGAATTCCACTGTAACTTGTTTTTGTTTTATTTAATTAAAGCGCTTTTGTCATAGACATGAGTCTCATTTTTCCCCTTTTTATTAGTGAGAAAGAGTGTGTGTGCAATATTTTCCTTGAATTATTTATTCTAATTGTGAGGCAGCGTGGTGAAATCAGGCGCTCGTCAAAATAATGAAGGTGTAAAAAACTGACATTTTTTCCACAGATTTGGGAACTTATATTGAATTATTTTTTTCACGCTAAACACCTTTTACGTCCATACTGAAAAACGTTCATTACATGCACAAAATTTGTGATTTGTCAGTTTTAAAGGCTCTCAAGCTATTGAAGTTATCAAACTTTGGCGCCGTTTTCTCACTAAATGTACCTCTGAAATCAGGTGACCCCACCTCCTTCAATCACAAATAGTTCGACTTCTATTCAGCATAGATGAATATTGTTTTCATCAAAAGGAAGGCAAATGGACATGCTTTAAGATGATATCAATAACTCTGTATGCCTCAAAATCAAAACTGACGAGCGCTTGATCCCACCATGTTGTGACACCTATTATTTTTTAGAGCATAAATAATTTATTACATGAGTTGTGGTGTAAGATCATGATTTATCCTACGAATGAAATTGCCAAGTTGTAATCACGAGTTTCAACGAGTGATTACAACTGGCAATTTCACAAGTAGGATAAATCATGGTCTAACACCACAACGAGTGTAATACATTTTTTATACCATACTGAATCAGCTGGCGAAATACATCCGTACCAACAAAGTTCAAATGAGCCGTCAATTGGACAAGAGGGTCTCACATGAAAACAACATTTTCATGCCCGTCGAAGTCAGATTGAGAATTGGGAGAAATCTGGATTGTTTTCCTTTACTTTTAGTTTTAGCCACGCTAATTTACAAGTTGTGCTATCCGTGCGTCTCCCTCCGCGAAACAAACCCCAAACAAAACTATCATAACGTAAATATAAGCAAAGTAATCAGAAAACATACGATGCAAAAGTTGAAAGAAATTGCATTAATATGGCATGTTGTTTTTAGAATAGAGATGACTTTGATTTTGATCTCAAACTTCGTAACCAAAACAAACCAAAGGCAAAGAGTTATTCTCTAGATCTAGATCTAGATATCTAGATCTAGATTCTAGATCTAGATTTGATATTAGATCTAATGTTTTGTTCATTGCATTAAATTGGTCAAAGATGAAAAAAAGGCGGTACTACTTAAGAATCTGGGTCCCGTTTGGGGATATTAGTTTTACCAATGATAGTACATAACAAGATGGGCCACTTCTCTCTTTGAGCCAATTAAAAAAGTGTCCTCAAAATTTGGTAGCGCCCTCTT
>NW_004797617.1:444307-445865 GCF_000002075.1 Aplysia californica
AACAGACTGCAGCGCCATCTGAAGCAAAGAGCATACTTCCTGCGGACACTTTTTTGGCTGAGTGGCCCATCTTGTTATTCACTATCTTTGGTTTTACCCCACCGACGACTACTTCTGGTTCTAAATGATTACTTTTTGATGAGTGTGCCGATATGGACAGATACTCTATCAAACCTAGGCTAATTGCAAAACATCAAATTATGTTCAAATTCAGAGGGGCATACCCCCCTGAACCCCTCTCCAAGTTTTTGTTTGCCCCCCTGAAACCCCCATTCCCTTGTTAATAACTAGTGAATTTTTAATGCTCATTTTGTAGGCTGGATCTAGATCTAGGTCTACTGATACTGATAGAACATTGGTACCGAATATTTTTGTCAGTATCAATATCCAGTACTCTGTGTGGACGATGCCTAGTCTAAACAGACGGGACCCAGATTCTTAAGTTGTACCAAAAAGGCTTTTTAACAACAAAAGTAGTCAAGTTACCTGGATACTGATGTGCTAATTCTAAATATGTAGTTAGACATCTAGTTTTTGTCTATCGATTTCCGATACTCTGAATTTCTTAAGGGGAGGTAAGAATATCAGAATAACAAGGGAAGTAACTTATATTATTTCCAAAAAAAGTAATTATCCAAGAGTGTTATACTTGTATATTGACGAATATCATATTTATCAAATACATATTATTATAAAGTTTAATATTCTTTCATGTATATAGTTGATTATTTAGTATATTATGTAGTGATAGAATTAATGTAAACGAAAATTCAAAAGGCAAGTGATCTAAACAGTGAGTTTTTTAAATGTTTGATAAAGTGATAACAAAATTTCAAATCTTTGTAATTCATTTATGATCATTTCATTTATTCAAGCTGTTATCGTCCGCTAATTACAACCCCAAAAAATATAGGCCTTGCCCTAGAGACTAGAGAGTCTAGATCTAGATATTATAGATCTAGATTCTAGATCTAAGTGATGCTATTTATTTAGTTGTGTTGTAGATCTATCATTTTGATGATAGATCTAAATCAGATCTAATTAAAATTTATTTAGATTTACTGTACACCCATTGTGTTTATCTTGTGAGCTGCCACAAATGTCTGGACGGAAAAAGAAATTTCCAAACGTCCTATACTCGACTATAAGTATAAGGGACAGCGAGACTGGGAGACTATAGCGTTTGGTAGCTCATGGTGAGCGCGCTTTGCAGCGAAGTTTTAACATTTTTTACTAGATCTAAATCTATCTATATCTAGATCTAGGCTATTCCTAATTTGCTTAGCCTACACAGAGGGATAGAAGTAGAAGGCGAATATAGGCCTAGATCTAGTGCGCGGAGTAATTTATGCAAATTCTTATATTTCACGTGTGAGATATCAGCTTAGCCAGCCTATATTTCACGCGTGAAATATAAGGACATATTTTACCGGAAGTGCAATGCTAAAACAGCTCCAAGTATGGTATAAAATTTTATATTATTATTGTGTATGCATGTTTTTCATGAATATTATGCAATGCGCATAGAGTAATGATAGTTTTACGGATTTGCGCGATA
>NW_004797617.1:446160-449753 GCF_000002075.1 Aplysia californica
GAGAGAGAGAGAGAGAGAGAGAGAGAGGGAGGGAGGGAGAGGGAGAGGGAGAGAGAGAGGGGCGAATATTTTCGTGAAAACTGAGTCAAAGGGAGGCACATCTGGGGAGGAAATCGCATCAAGATCGGGGTGGAATCACGTGGAAACTACACAAAGTAGGACCAATGATCTTCTAAAATCAAGGCCAAGGTGGAGGTCAAGATGACAATGCCGCCACATAGCAAAAGCGCTTAAGCCCCATCGGTAGCCTCTACGCAGACAGCATTTTAACTTCCGGTTCCAGCACCCAAAAAAAATGCTCGTGCGCACACTGCCGTGCTCACAAAATTTCCTCCAACTCCAACGCAAATGCAGCCTCCCGCAGCCTCCCTCCAGCCCTTTGCCCGGATTTTAACTCAAGTGCCCCCCCCCCCCCCCCCCCCTCCTGTGGCTTGGAAAATATACAGTGGCGTCAAAAAGAAACAGAAAAATGTAATCACCCAATCATCGGGTTGAAGTTAAAGATTTGCACTACCCACTCATGCAGCATATCAATTTTAAAAGCTAAATAAATTCTGCGTCATCTGACCCATTAATAATTCAATTATGTTAAGAGACGCCCGAGATATGGTCCCTCAAAACTGACCCCAAAAAATCAGACTTGGTAAAATTGTGACAAAATCAAAGAAGTGTAAAATTGTCTTCCCGCGTGTTTTGAGGATCTTCAATTATATTGATAGAATGGACATGGACATTGCATATCCAGTGAACGGAGAATTTCGTCTCTGCAATAACTCTATTTTAATATATTATTTTTTGCGATAGTATTAGTTCCAAATAAATCAGAAAACAGAGCAATAACAAATACCACGCAAAACTTGGACTTAACATTTAAATGTGCTCTATGTGGCGTTGGTGGCCTGTGGATAGGCTCTCGGACTCGTAACCGTAAGGTCGGGGGATCGAATCTCGGCAGTGGCTCGACGTTGTGTCCTTGGAAAAGGCACGTTACACGAATTTTCCTCACTTCGCCTAGATGGGAATAAATACCCAGCTACAGACAGGAAATATCTTGTCATGTTTGTTAGTGTTTGAGTGCTCAATTAGCTGCTCGCACTGTATGCTTCCCGGGAAGCTGAGAATGTTTCTGGGTGTTTTATGGTCTGCTGGGGTAATGATATGGTGTAAAGCGCAAAAATAACTTGCTGTTGAGCGGGGGTATGCGCTATACAGATGCTAATTGTTATTGTTATTATTATTATGATGATGTAGACAATGGGCTACTGGAACCCCCCCCCCCCCCCCAACCCGTGGGGATTTTTGCTCACTATGATTTTCTGAAAGAGCACACACTACTTACACACAAAAAAGGTTTGCAACAAAATGTCGGCAATCTGCGGAGTTATTGCCCTGGAATTGTCGAAAATTGAGAAAATTAACCTTTGTTAAAAAATTAACTTTTTTAGTTGGTACTCTGATTTTCTTTTAATTGAGACTAAAGTTAGTGCTGTAGGTTAAAGAAAAACAGTTATACTGAACATTTTGTGGTAGTTATTTACATAGTGCATAGAGAAAAAAATAATGTTTTACGACCGTTTTCTCTAAAAATTGAAAACAGACACACAAAGTTAGCGTAATATATTCCCTGCTGGGTATTACTACATGTATTATACAACAAAGGAAAAGCTGCACATGCAAAAAATTTAATTCAACAGGAAATCAGTACAATGCAGAGTTACAGACAGTAGGCCTACTTAGCAATGCAGATAGCTATTGGCTATGTGTACACGATGTATTATTGAGTGGTCTCGTACAAACAAAATAATTAAGAAAAAGATCATACCATCTACAAATTGACTTGCAAAGGGCATATATGTGTAACAGAAGTGAGTTGCTTGGGTGCTAGTTACCCAATTTTTATACTGTAAGCAGTGGCGGCTCGTGGTTTATAGAACTGACCGGCGGTCATTCACGTCGACTATTTTTCCCTTCCCCACCCCCTTCCTTCACAACACACACACACACACGCAAGCACACGCAAGCACACACACGCACACAGCCTCTCTCTCTCTCTCTCTCTCTCTCTCTCTCTCTCTCTCTCTCTCTCTCTCTCTCTCTCCTTAATTTATACACCTACTTTCGCCATCCCCACCCCCTCCCCCACTCACACATACACACCACAGTAAACATTGTAATATAATGTGAAAGAGCTAAAATATGCGGTATCGTCAAGAAACAATATTATGAATAATGTAAGATGGAAGTTACTGAGATTAATAGAAACTCACTTGATCGGCACAGAAAAAGAAACACACTAGGCCTACTTGAGTCTAAGCTAGAAAACAAACTGAAAGTGAGAAGCAATAAACCGCTGGTCCTGGCCTCCAGTACAGTACTTTACTCGTACTTTCTACACCCCCACACAAAATATCGACGTGCACTGGACCCGTTAAATATATGTTATAAGAACTGTCCTGTATGATGACAAAAAGTCAATTGTTACTGTACCAGTGACGCTGTCCCAAGCAGATCAAGTCTACAATCAGATGCTATACAAAGCTGGACAAAGCACACAAGTTTCCGATCATTATATGAACAAATGTACTTCATCGCACTTCTCAGTTCTCAGAACTGAACACTGAACACTGTGTTGTAACAAAGTGGGGAAGTGTGTCAAATGCTAATTATAAAACTTGGTGTCTAGCTGGGGTGAGGGTTGAAAAGGGGAGGGAAGGGAGGAGATTTTCGGCCCAGACTCTGACAGCCGAGTGTCTATCGCTCCTCGTTAAAATGTTCCTTCTATCTTCACTAGACGATTCCTTCTTTCGCCGGCCAGACTCCTGAGGGCCAACTAAGTTATTAGTGGGGAGAAAACGATGAGTAAATGCCAAACAGGAACTATAGGTGGTTAAAAAGTCAATAAACACAAAAGATTAGTGCCATGCTGACAATAAATGTTCTGATAGTAGTTAGAGAAAGGCTGAACGATAAATACATGTTTTGCTGATAAAATAATACATGTGTCTGTGCTGCTCAAGACAGTCTCATTCCTGATTTTGTACGCTACAAAGAGGTCAATCTGGCAATTAAGGGATGTACTAATCGCTATGTGGGCTGACGATGGATTTGTCCATGGGACTGACGTCATCGCTAGGCCTAAGCCAAGCCCGCCGTGTGTTTGGCCCACTGACCTAAAAAGATAGTTTTTAAAACTTTTAGGTCAGTGGTTTGGCCTCACGTAGTAGATCTACGAAGTTCCGCGACGTGACGGTTTGACGGGAGACGATCTAAAGTTACGAGCCGGCGCGATAACAAACGTGAAGGAATGAGGTTATGTCGCCACAAAACAGCGGTGAATCCCACTTGTCTATTTGAGCGCCTTCAAATCGGCAAGGTGTTTTTGAATGTTGATACTTGTTTGTTTGGATTTACTTAAAACTGAATGAAAATCGTCATCAGCAATAAACCTCAAGTCAACAGTTCAGTTGACAGAAATCTGACCGGCACCGCCGGTGCGCTTTTCCCTTTCGTCAACCCGCAGCCACCTCCCAATCGTCAGCCACCCCCAACCTTTGACACGGGTCAAATTTCCATCTATTTATAGGTAGTTACCG
>NW_004797617.1:450838-457096 GCF_000002075.1 Aplysia californica
TTTGACCCGTGTCAAAGGTTGGGGGTGGCTGACGATTCGGAGGTGGCTGCGGGTTGACGAAAGGGAAAAGCGCACCGCCGGTCTTGCCCAGTTAACAAACCGCCCCTGACTGTAAGTCAGGTGGTGTTGCATGTAAAGTCTTATACTTAGATGCTCTCTATCACTATGTCATCAGTTCATCTTCACTGCTGTTACTTCCAGAATCTGAAATCCCATCTTCTTCATCACTGGTATCATAATAGAGGAGATGGTTTTCATCTTTGTCTTCCTCTTGTTCTGTATCCAATCCTGATAAAATATCAACCAATTGTTGAGGGACAAAGTCTTTGCACCACTACACCGTTATCTCTCTTCCAACAAAGATCTTGCGGATCAGGTGCATTTTTTAAAATGAAATGGTTGAACCAGATGTGCTTGATTCCATATTAAAGTTTGATAGTTTACGCGTAGGATGTGCAGCTTCAGGGCTTCTCTGCATGGTGTCAAATCCATCAAAGCGTGACAGTAAGCTTTGACCTTTTGTCATGTGCTTTAGTCTTACAAGGTCATGACGAAACTTGTTTCAGCAAGAGTAAGCTGGTTTTCCGTACAGGTGACAAACAAACTTTTCCAGATTGGAAAACAGTTCTGAAGAAACAGTTTCAGATGTTCTTAGCTCCTTGAATGAAACAGCAAACTCTGGGTGCTTGTAGAGAATGGTGAGCGGCTTCACATTTCCTTTCTGGACAAAAGCGCTAGTCTCCTCACATCCAAAGAATGCAAGGGGTCCAAGAACAGAATCCTGTATAGATGGATGTGTTTCCATTTTGTAACAGAGTCTCAATGTGTTGACATCTTTTTTTCCAAACCCCTGTGTCAAAATTCAAACTGTGTTTGAAATGTTGAACAAATGCAATCATCAGTAGAAAGACATCAGTGCCTGGGGACCGAATAATGATGTCTGTGTTTGGAGTGGCAATGTTCTGATCAGAGTAGATGAAGATGGGATGCACGATCAGTAATGTGTCAGCTTCCTCATGGCTGAAGGATAACTTTGGAACAGGTCTTGAGTCACTGCTACTGAGGACAAAGCACTGTTGGTCACATGCAAAGTACATGTAATATTTCTCTGTTCAACAACATCATAGCATAACTATCTTGTTGCCATACATAAAGTAAAGTAAAGTAACAACTGTGTCAGTTGCCTTTTGTTTTCATTATTCTTTGAAATATTTGATACTCTGTTTATTATCAAGGTGGGTTCCACCTTAGAATTGATGAAACACGGGTCAAGCTGTTTTTGTGGAATATGGATTGACCTTTACTTTGTTCTGTCAACCTCTGGTGTTGGCTGGGGAATGTATGGCTGCTCTTTGATTTCTTGTATGACTATTCCATGAGTTGAATGTGTGGTTCCTCCAGCTCCTGATAGTATCCTCATTTAAGTCAAAATTGTCCCATCAGAGGTGAGTGAGTGTTGTCAGGCATGATTGATGGAGGCAAACTACCCGAAGAAACCTGTATACTGTAACACATGACAGTTCCCATTTCTAAGAGAAATGAGTGGGATACAGAATGTCCATGCCGGTTTAGATATATATTGATCAGCTGAGTGTTTACAGTTGGATGACGGACACATATACCAATCATAATAGGTTTAGACTTTTTCCACTCCCCTTTCGTCACATTGCAGCATATATGTCCTGACCTGTAGAAACAACTCTCAAGTGGCACCTTGTTGGCCGTGCTTTTCCATTCTTGGACTTGGAGTAAAGAAAGGAAAGAAATCTTGTTAATAGTTGTGGTATTTGCAAAGTTTCTGTGCGCAGATCCGTGTCCGCTGGAGGCCAACGTAACTTTTTACTTTCATTGTATCCATCAAGAACTGGTCGTCGTATCACAATTGCCGCTTCTATAACAAGTCTCTCTTCAGAGGTAACATTTTCAAAGGCAACTCCAACAGCCTGTCCAGTTGGAATTTCGTTAGAGTACATCATGTACATGAGATCACTTGTCCCAGAATATATCTGCCAGAAGTTGATCCTGGACTTGAAATGCTTCACAAGTTTCTCCTCAACTTATACTTATATGTCTTGTAGTACTTGTAAAACTCTAGATAATTTGTTGGCTTGAAAGTGCAAAACGTCTCTTTCAAAACAGTAATCCTAACAACAAGTACAAGGGCCAGTGCTATGACATGTTCTTTCTCATACCAGGCCTTTATAGAAAGTTATGAAATAGATTGTTCGAAATTTTAAAGTGTTATTTAGAAAGTTGTTTTAAATTTAAATTTAAATTTAAATCTAAAACCTATTTACACTCGATTTTTAGCGTTTAAAAATTTTTAATAGAAATATTGACAAGCCGAGAAAAGAATCGTTGAGAAAAAACCTACTTGTTTCGCGCGCTCATATGACCTTATGCAGTTGCGAGCGCCGTAAAACCCCAAACTAAACTGAAATATACTGACAGACGTGCTGAAAACCCTTGGAGTGGGCTTCTTCCTCTGCAGCTTGAGCTTTCTTTCTTTCTACAGCTTCTGACTTTTCTTCTTCAGAATAATATAGATGTAGAAGCAAATGAACGTCGACCTTCCTTACGTGTGTAAGCTTTTCTCCATGGTTCATGATACCATGCCTCTTGGGCAATGAGAACACCATTTTCAATTTGGCCCCGAAGTTTTGAGTCAGATTTCGTGTTTGCAGCTTCTTTATTAAAAGAGGCTTCAGATGTTCTGGTAACACATAAGTTTATGAACTTTCTCGGTTCCCATGCTGTCATGTGTCCATTCGGTAGTCTTTTCAAAGAAAAGGCATTTCATTGAATGAGCAAGAGGCGTGTTGAAAACGATTGCTTTACTTTTTTCCTAGTGGAGCAAGACCCTTCTTGAGCTGATTTGTTAGACTCTCCTGGTGAATGCCTTTTTCTTAGACTCCTACAAATTGATATATATTCATCGTAGCAGTAATCATGAAACCCATGTTGAGGAGAGTCTATCACTTTCAGTTTCTGCAAGACACTGTTGTGTTTTTGATTTTTGAATGGTGTCCCAGCATCTCTTGATGATATTTCATCATGGCCTTTGAAGTTACAGTTATGCACTACACATGTTCTTTCTTCAAGCTGTTTCTGTTTATTTTGAGATTTTGACCTCTTTTTCTTTGATGTCAAGGGTACTGATTTCTCTGAAACATACTTCTTGTATAAAGAAAATTGTACATAGCTAGAGAAACCAGACTTCAAAATTTTCACCTCTGTCTTCTTTTAAATTAGCTTTTAACAAACAAAATGTTTTTCAAGACACCTTTATTATGCGCCTATGATTGATCTAGACTATATATCTGAGACAAAAGTACACATGCCGCCTTTTTGCCTACGTGCGGCAGTTTTGTATTTTTAAAATTTCATTAATACGGCAATAGCAAGGGTCACAACTCCATAACTCATCATAGTATAGTTATTTTGCACAAAATCCTTCTCATTTTGTGCTTCAGACTTTGAGTCAAAGTGTGTACCTATCAGAAAACTATTGTACCGGGTTATAGAACGTTTGGAGAAATGGAATTAAATCATTTCTATACATTTTGAGAAATCAGCCTTTGAATTTTCCTCTTTGCACCTTGTAATTAATTAGCAAAACATTTTTTACAACAGTTACATCATCTTATAATAATGACTTTTACATCATATGACAGTACACATTTTTGGCTTCACAGAGAAATTAAGTATTTTTTAAATTTCTGGACAATCGAGGGCCGTAATGCATAATATGCAAACATTTTGGTGCAACCTTTTTTAGGGAAGTCCCAAGGTCCTACCCTTTCAGAAAATCACAGTGGTGAAAAATCCCCCAAGGGGGGGAAGGGGGGGGGGATGGTTCACTCCCACTCCCAGTAGCCCATAGCTTAATGATGATGATGATGATGATGATGATTATGATGATGTTATGCGAAGGAGTCATTGGTTTTATGTATAGCGCGAACCCTTTGCGCATCGACTTTTATTACATTTTGGATATAATTAAATCTGTCATTTCATCACAAATGTAACAGAGAATTACCAACAAAGGGTCTGAATTGGAAGAAAAGTCGATTTTCTTCAGCTGCTCTTTCAATGGGACTTCACATATTTTGTAGGATTCACATCGGGACTATTAAATTTACTGGTAACCCTTCCAATGCTGATTTGATTTGGTTTTCCAAGAATTGTCTTGTGGCATTTGCCCAATGTGAAAGTGCTTTGCTATGCATGGAGATTAGGGGCGGCACGAGACGAGCCGAGTCTCGTTTCTCGCGGGGAAACGGCCTTCCTGTCACTTCCCGGGTACTTAACTTCTGCTCGGTACCGAGACGTGATACTTGCTCGTTGGCTTGACAAAACGAGTAACAGTAACGAGAGTGAGAGAGTGAGAGGCGAGAAATGACAACGCAGACAGTGCCACCCATCACCGTGCCGTCCTGTGTGTGAAACTGAAAGGGAGGGGAGAGGGTGGCGAGACGAGGCGAGTGGGGAGTTGATCAGGGCCTAGGCCTCGGTCTCCCTACCTTCCTTCACCGCCTGCACCTGAGCACCAGGGCAAGCCTAGTTTCTAAGTTTAGATCCCCGCAACGACCGGCCTTCCCGCTAAACGGGGTTGCTCGTTCTGTGGGGCGAGTAGAGAAATCACGGCCACGGCCGGCCTTCTCGCTGAACGAGCGGCTCGAACTGCGGGGCGAGAAGAGAAATTGGTCACGAGACGAGAAGCATTGCTCGAGACTCGAGACACGAGACGGGAAGTATTTCTCGTTCCCGGGACTGGTCTCGGCGAGAAATAGGTTAGCTACTCGGTCTTCTCGCTCGGGAAGGAAAAAGCGCTTTCCGCCCGTCTCTAATGGAGATGTCTACTTGAATGACGCCATGATAAGAATAAAAGGATAAGACATCAAAGTTCCAGCACTTACGCGATGTAATCCACAAAACCAAGCCATCCGGCGATTTCAAGAGGGCGGTTTTGTTCATTCCACAACAGCCCTCCCAAAACCATGGCAGTTTCGTAGCCTCTATGGCACTGACAGATTATTATGCCCAAAACTTAACTAAAGCAGTCCATGTGCAAAAAATATGTCATGCTCGACACGAACCAAATACATGTAGCTCCAAAACAAAAACAAAACAAACTATATTAATGAGTACATGTAAATAATGTAATGTTAAGTCCAGGTTTTGCGTGGTACATATGTATTTGTAACTGCTGTTTTCCAATCTGAAAATATCGCCAGAAGATGTTCGTTGCAGAGACAATAATATAAATTCTTTCATTTGATATTCAATGCATTATGTCCATTCCACCTTTGTTGGTACCCCTCAATATGCGCGCAAACATACTTTATTTTAACGTTTCTTTGATTTCGCACAATTTTGTCGAGCCTGGTTTTTTAAGGTCAGTTTTGAGTGACCATATCTCGGGCGTTTTTTAAAATGGATTATTGATTGGTCAGATTATGCAGAATTTATTTACATGTAGATTTAAATTGTTACGCTGCATAAGCGTGCAGAGCACGGCTATAACACGATGGTCGGGTTATTACATTTTCAACGTTTCTTTTTGGACGCCACTATATAAAAATAGATTCACTGCCCCGTCTGCAGGAGGTGAAAGTGAAACCCCTCCAATGACGAAATGTCGCACATGAACACCAACCCTCAAGGATTCATATACGATATCTTCTTTGGTGTAGATCTACCTTCCTCTTCTCCTTCTTTTTTTTCTTTCTTTCTTCTTCTGTCTTTCCTTCCACCGTAAAACTAGAGGTCGCCCATCCCACAGAGTGTGCGTCTCGTTGACCATGAGGTGCGATATATGCGGACGGAAATATCAAATCGGATACCTGGCAGTTGAGGTGAGACCAGTCTAAGGACTGTCCCCCACCAACCCAGCTCTTTGGCCTAGGTTTTCCTCTTAGACTTAGACGGGAGGGTGGCACGGAGCATGCCACTCAATTGGTCGGGAGCTGAAACACCTTCAGTCCCTAGGTCAATCTGGACGGGATGGTCTCGTACACTCTTGTGGAGACTCAACGAAAACTCAGATTCATCGAATGGAGTAGGGCTCCCCTTGTTTTATTCATAAAAAATTTTTTTTTAAATTACTTGGATTCAACAAACACATACATGTAAATGAGCAAGCTCGGATTCAACGAAGTCTCTCGAAGGATGAACAGTCACATTTGTCTCCCACCTTACCTATGCCTGGAAACCATCTATGGGACTAGCATCGTAATCGTAAATTATTATTCGCTT
>NW_004797617.1:457196-458810 GCF_000002075.1 Aplysia californica
TAGTGAGAAAGAAGAAGAAGAAGAAGAAGAAGAAGAAGAAGAAGAAGAAGAAGAAGAAGAAGAAGAAGAAGAAGAAGAAGAAGAAGAAGAAGAAGAAGGAAGAAAGAAAGAAAGAAAGAAAGGAAAGAAAGAAAGAAAGAAAGAAAGAAAGAAAGAAAGAAAGAAAGAAAGAAAGAAAGAGTTTATGAGAGAGAAAGAGAAAGCTTTTGAGAACCCCGTGCACTAGGCGATATAATATTATAGTCACAGCATGATAATAATATAACGCGTTCTCTTGAGGTTTCTATTGGTGCGGCATCAATATTTGATGGCAGTGCTTCGTGCTGTGCACTTTGTAAGTGGGATACTGATGAGGGCAGTTGTGTGGGGAGAGGGGGAGGAGGGGGAGGCGGGCACACGTGGGTCGGGCGCGGAACGTTAGTAAAGGTTTCAACGCGTCAGTTATTTTTCCCCGGTTACAGATCTTAATCTTTTCAAGACTGGTGATGCACTACAACATGCTCTGGGATACATCCCTACAAACTCAAGAAGCTGCCCGCTGGTGTACTCCTCGAGCGCATCGGAAAAAGAGCTGGCAGGACTTGAACGGATCAAGACCTTCGGTGGTACTCCTTGTGTATCCGAGTGACTCGACAAATTCAACCAGTCAAAGGGCGTGGTCCGCAGCCATGAGCTGAAGGGCTACTCCAATGAAGAACTTCTAGCCACCGTTTGGGCATTATACTTGGTCATGAACGTACGGCCCTATGTGCCAAACTCTCTGCGCTGCTTCCAGTGTCAGAAGTTTGGGCCATAGCCAGTCGCCATGCTGACGCGCAGCCGTGTTTCCTCGCTGAGCATCCTGACAAGGAGAGCCCGACTTTGCGCCAAGAACACGCCATTCAAAAACATAAAGCGCGAAATGGCTGTTCCTAATTGTGTTTAAGATGACAACTTTTCTTCTTGAAAATGGGTGGCAGTTTCGGACAATTTCACTGCATAGATCTTTACTACTTTTTGATAACATAATTTGAAAAAGATTGTTTTTGTTTGTTTTGTTTTTATATTTTTTGACCCCGCACTTGAATTGGAAAACTCAGCAAAATTGAGATTCCAATAGCAACAATGACTAATGTTACGAGAAGACAGCACACCACATTAGAAAATCAGGCTCTAGTGGACATAGATTTCTTGTCACTACATCCATGTGCTATGCTTGATATGGTATGATCGACTCTCATCTTACCTGGACATCATACACGAAAATTTGAATGTGTATATTATATACATAACAAATTTTAAAAAAGAAAGATTACATTAAAGGATGACACGATCACACTTGAAATAAATATGGCTTGAACGTTAATCTTCAAACAACAAAAACGTTCAGCTATACATTTCCTCTTCTACACGAGAAGGTGGCAAGTAGGTGTGCAGATAAAGAGTCATCATAGATAAAATCGATTCATAACTTTTGCATCTCCATTGACACAATCTAGATAATTTATTTAGGAAGCACGCCAATTCGATCTGGCTGGGGTGGGTGGGGACACACATCATCCCAGTGAAAAGATGGAGGTATTTGAAAGATTAATATAGCTCCCCACGAAAGAAATTGACCTCTGTTGTTTGCAT